>NC_143018.1:78678836-78837586 GCF_055824585.1 Amblyomma mixtum
AGCGTGCGGCGTCCGCCAGCTGTGGCGGTTGCAAGGCAACGGCTTAAGGTCTGTCTCTGTGCCTCCTTGGAGCACCGCCACAGCGAAATCGCAAGTTTGTGGCCAATGTAGCTTTGATCGCTACAATACATATGTCTACTGTAGTCAAAATGTACAACCCTAACGAAATCTGGCCTAATGTGAACTTAGCAACATCTAAAAAGAATTAGAGATAATTTACATAGTACATTAAGGACTGTTTAGGTGCTTTGAATGCTAAAGCATTTTTTTACTGTTTCGCTTTTAATTTTTCATATATATCTTTTTTTATTTTTCCTTTAATTTCTAATGACACCTCTACTCATTAGAATCCAGTTGTAAGGCAACGCGTATTGTTCCCACTTGTTCGCCAAGAAGCAACGGTTGTTTTGCGGCCTATGGGTTGCCTGCTCGCCTCGCAGTCTGAAATTTCTGCCTTCCATAGACAGCATGCGAAATGCACAGCGCCATCTCTTGGCGCTTCGAGAACGAGGAAAGCGATGTTAGTTCGGTAGAGAAAACGAAACTGCTGCCGAGCGTTGGTTTAAAACCACTGCGCTTCGTTTGAAATGTAAAATACCAATACATTGTTGCGCTACGTTGTGCACAATGCAAGGACACTACGATGCGTGCAGGAACCATGTTCAGGCTTGGCCAAAGGTCAAGGCCACAGCTTCCAGCTGCAGCGGAATGAATGTCCCTAGGATGCTCCGTGTAGCGGATCATTCAAAACACAAGTCAAACTGGAAGCTTCTTACATCCAGAAGAAACCTTCTGCCAGCATTTCAAGGTCATTCGGTCTTCAGTGGTGCCGTAATGACTCTGTAATGCGGCTGAAGCGAACAGCCTTTGGCCTTAAGACTTTTTACCAAGACTGTATGTTTCAGCATTTCGGTTTTTTTTATTTCAACTCCTTGCCAACGTTTTAATAATACCAAATACTACGCCAGGTATCATAATCTGAACGAACAAACGTAGCGTTTAAACAGGACACAGAAAGATGAGGACAGGACGGGGCTACATAGCCCCGTCCTGTAGCCCCGTCCTGTCCTCATCTTTCTGTGTCCTGTTTAAACGCTACGATTGTTCGTTCAGATTATGTATGACCAACTGGCCCCACAGTGTACTCTGTTAAGCCAGGTATCATATCAGCACGCCGGCCAGTGGACACCTTTCGCTTTCTGCGCTGATCTTTCACAAAGCTTTATGGGTGATTTGCGTTTAAATAAAGATGCTGATCAGAGTCTTTGTTCTCTCTGATCAAAATCAAGAGACACTTTCGTGTATTTACTAGCACTCCGAGAGCGCATAGTCGGTCCGACGTGAACATATCGACGCGTACTTGAACACCGTAATACAGGAGGCAATTTTTTTCAGGCAGCCTAAGCCTGCGTTGCTCAAGCATGTAGTCTAGTCGCGAAGAAGCGCGTTCATTAATTTGCTGGCAAATTAATGAGGGCTCGACGCGCTCCATCTACAAACCTCGATAGTTCGTGCCGTCGCGAACTAAGTGCACTCAGAGAACCTTACGCCGATTACGGCCCAGTTTTCTACGCGTTCAACTCAGTTTTTCTCGTGTTCAATTACTTCTAGAAGGGCCAGAAAGGTCTCTCGATCGTGGAGTTGCTGAAAGGACCCACGGGCTATTTTCCTCTAACGTCGTGCGATGGTGCCCGCATGTTATGCGCGTTAATACGTCTTTGGGATGCATAATATTCCGTGAGCATGAAAACTGAGACGTAAATGTTTTTATCGATATCCGCGGCGACGAAAGTTTGTTCATGGCAGCAGGCAATGATCCGCGTTACCCGCCAATGCTTTTTTGTAAAGAGGAATTCATGGTCTCTTAAGCTGTTTATCAAAATTTTTTCCTGGCTTTCCTCGAAACATCTTATTGCGAAATTAAAATGCAATCAAATTTATTGTCGCAATTAGGATATCTGAAAAAAACAAAAACTGGGTCTTTGTGTTACAATATTTTTTAATTATAAATTCCTACTTTTCTCTCAATATCGACTGCTAACTGCGCAATATTCACTCCAACTGTGTCAAGTAAGATGCAGTTTTAAAGGGACACTGAGGAGAGCACTATTAATATTTTTTTTATAGTAAAATCCGATAGTTCGGCATGTCATGGCTTTGTTGCCACTTGGCCGGCAGCGAAAGATGCATTTATTTCTAAGAAATTTGGATTCGAAGTTGAAAAAGTTTTTCCCGCCGCTCTGATTCAAACTTGGGATTCGTCTATGACGACAGAGGACTAAGAGACGTGAAACATGACGTGCACATGACGTAACGCAGACTCCGTGATTTCTGACTGCCAGCAGTGCGGCCTAGCAGCAGCCGAAAAGAAAGCTACCGCCGGCCGCACGTTGAAGGCATCTATCGGCTATTGCGGCCGTCGCTACAGTCGCTTCGATTACGTTTGCACTGGCGTTTTGCCAGCGTTACGATGGATCTCGTTCTCGAAGTCGTCAACGAAGTTCTCGCAAATAGACACCTTTAGCATACCGTGTACCTTGTTACCGCTAGCGGAATACCGGGAGCCCGCCTACCGCCGGAAAACGGGCGCTGATTTGTCCCGATGCTTCAGGAGCGCGCGTAGCAGCCGGGCACGTGGCGCCATCTGGCGACATCAAGGAGATTTGCGCATGCATTGGCTGCGCCTCAGTGATGCATGGTTTCTCGGTTCCTGGTGTTGCTAGAACCATTCGTTCTAGCAACACTGTTTTGTTCTATGATCTCATCACGCTTGTACTTGCGAGTTTGGCCTGTGGCGGCGATACCTGTATTTTGGTTCTTGCTCTTTTCTATGTTACAAGAGCTTTGTTGTCAGTATGAGTGGCGTTTTTGTAATCAGGAGCTGGTATTCTGTCGATACAAGCCAACTTCAATTTCTCCTCAGTGTCCCTTTAACGAGGTGTGCGCCTCGTTCAATCAGCACTAGCAACGGTGACGTTGAAAACCGGGGATATGCAGTGCACATTGCAAAATTTGATGTAAAATGTGATGTAACCGCCTCTCCTGAGCTCTTTCCTTCCTCCATACACAAGCTCGAGGAGCTTGACCAAACCAAGAAAGAAGCCGGAAGCTTATGGCGCGGTGTTGCCAGACTGCCAAGCAGTTTCGCATATCGTCTATTCCTCGCAACTACGGAAGAAATTTTATTTTTCTTTGCCTGGTCACGTGCGCTCCTGGACGCCACTTTTTCTTGACATCTCGTTTCGTTGCCAATGAGCCATATAATGTTTGCACAGCAATACCGCAAAACCGCTGGTTGTAAAAGGAAGCGCCCAGCGTTGCCTGCGATCGTTTCGCCATCGCGGTGTGTATAAGGTGACGTTTTGCAAAGTAATTATTTACTTTTTCACTCTAGGCTTCGCATACGTAAAAAAGCGTGTAACTCAAGATTGCCGGGTTGGTTACTCGTCGCTGTACAGGATAAAAAACTTTGAGATCACTGTGGCGACCCGCATACAGAGCAATGTGAAAGCAGAACATTCAGATACTATATCGGCGTCCTTGGCTTTTCTGACATCCACATACTACATCAACATCCATAGCTATTTTGACGTCTAAGTTTGTTTTTCGCGTTTAATTAATTACGTAATTACACCTCATCAGCCAAACTTTCCCACGGCAACATTTTATTACGCACTATCACAATCACGCTTTCACTCATTTATCTTAAGAGAACGACATAATCGTGCGGAAAAAAATTGCGGGCACGCGTTGGAACACTTTTTCTGACGCGACAGCGCCATATAATGCTTTCGCAAAACCACATACCGTGCACGTAACGCCATCTGTCGCATTGCCCAAGCGTTTCTTCTGAGTCACCACTGAGGCACACAAGGGGAGCAGCGCGTACGAGTGGCCGTCGAGGTTTAAAACATAGAATTTCTTACTATTTCCTTCTGGGAAAGCTAGTGCCCGTCTATGGGAGTTTGCGTGGAGCTCTCTCAGGACCACTTCAGCCACCATGGGGGCTCAAAGCATCATGGGCCGCTGAGCTACCGACTGCAGAACTACAACTTTTGACCAAAAAAATAATGCAAAAATGAACACTGTTCGATAATAAAGAATGACCTAACATTCAATATCCCGTCTATAAATTACAACAAACGAGTATAAAAGCATGTAAATGCAAAGTTTGCCCAAAATAAGAGGTGGCTTGAACTCCTATTGGCCAAGTATTGCACACTACATAAACTAATGTTTCGTGCTTAATAGGCGCAATTTTAAAAGGAAATATGTTTTCAAAAAAATATTGCTGCTTATACACTCTAAGTGGTTTTTTAATGGCATTTCGGAAACAAGAGAACTTTTATCGGCGTCGTGTGTTGTTGCGTTTTTGCTACTATGGCTTTTCCACATTGCATTCACGCCAAAGTCGTCTGCGCACGCACGAACAGCGTTTTCGGAATGAAACGTCTTAGTAGTGACACTCTGTGTTCATGAAAAAATCTGGCTGTCCTGCACCAAGTGGCTCAACGGCCCATGATGCTTTGAGCGTCCATGGTGGCTGAAGTGCCGCGCCGCCAGCTTTCCCTCTAGGTAATAGTAAGAAACTATGATTTCAACGGCCTTGATGACAATAGCCATTTGGTTTTCTCGCGTGACAGGGAACTAAGGGAGCTTAGTCTCTTTATTTCTTTCCCGTTTTCATTTCTTTCTTTTCTTAGAGCACCCGTGGTCTCTGTATTTTTGCGCAATTCTGTCGCTTTCACGATTCCAGAAAGACAAAGTCCAAACGTTTCGGACTCCATGAAGTGATGAATGATGCCCCCTGGGCTAAACTGATGCAGAACCGATGTAATTGGCCACTTTGTCTTTCTTCCTTCGGAATTGAGCGCGACAGCTGTTTTATCATAGCTTCCCGACAACATCACCCGCACTCCTCGTAAAACGTTTCCCTTCTATAATGCAAAGCTGCGATACTTCCTCATCGATACAGAATTTAAAAAAAAAGAACTATAAGAAATCGACAAGCAAAGGAGTCCAAAAATGGTATCTGGTTAAGGAGCACGGAAAAAACGACTGCCCACTCCGAGCCCTCTCCTCCTCGTTATCGGTATGAAACGTGAAACGTCCCAAAGAAGAGAGACGCCGAAGAAAATTTTACTTTCTGCTTGAAATCCATCGCGACAGGTCCTGGCCATGGTTCCGCTGTAACGGATGCAAACACGCTTCTGATGAAAAATGTGCTGTCACGCACCGAAAGAGAGGGAGGAAGGAATAATTACCAGACTATGAAGAAAGAGCTAAAACTTGAACTTGACTGTCTTTGGCGAGTGTTCGAGGAGGGAGGCAATGGTCGTTCAATCAGTGGTGTCCAGTTTTTCGTCCCACGTTGGGCAATACGCACCAGTTCACGTTCAAAGCAACATTCAGAAACGCCTCCACATTAAAAAAGCATATTGCTAGTCCTAAACGTGGTTGACATACTGGTTTAAAAATACTCATGGGATGTCGGAACACTGTTTGTACGGCAGTCAAGAACTAATTTGTTTCTTCTGCCTTTGACAGCTGCTCCTTTTTTAGAGTTTGCTGCGTGAGCGAAATTAAATGACCATCTTGGGTCGTGAGGGCACTCTTGCTTGCAATTACGTTTTGCGGCTGTCTCTTGCACGAGACCTGTAAATAATGGGCAGAAAGACGTTTCTCATCTCGTCTGAGCGCTAGAGTTCTAACACGGAGTTAATATAAGGTTCAAGGTGCGCTTCTATCTCCTATTATTGTGAAGCAACGAGCCTGACGGTAACGCGTATTGCATTCGTTCTTTCCGAAGTTGGTAGTAAGTGGTACCCTATTACAGCAAAAAAATAAAAATAAAAATCAAGAGAGAGAGAAAGTCGCGCATAATGGTCTTTATATGTTTCATAATTCCGTTTTGCACATAACAGATCCTTTCAAGCAGCTTTCTTTTCCGCCGCCGTGGTGGCTCAGTGGTTATGGTGCTCGGCTGCTGACCCGAAAGACGCAGGTTCGATCCCGGCCGCGGCGGTCGAATTTCTTTGGAGGTGAAATTCTAGAGGCCCGTGTACTGTGCGATGGCAGTGCACGTTAAAGATACCCAGGTGGTCGAAATCTCCGGAGCCCTTCACTACGGCGTCCCTCACAGCCTGAGTCACTTTGGAACGTTAAACCCCAGTAAACCATAAAACATCAAGCCGCTTTCTAAGCTCTCAAGCGCACTCATGGGCTCGTGGCCGAGACCCGGTTGCTGGGGGACGCGGTAATATCGATAGCGATTGCGTTTAAGGCAGCTGGTGGTGGGTCGGCATCTTCGCCTTCGATCATCCACAGAATTGTGAGGATACAGCGCCGAAGTTACCCGCAGAGTATGTACATACATGCAGAGCTTACAGTACGCGTCACCCTTGTGTACAACACTCTGGCAGCGCAGTGGGCTCCAAACAGAGCGACAACTCGAGATAGGCGTGGCCAACACGTCTCCTCAAGTGTACTGATGCAGAGGGAGAGTATTTTGAAGAATTTTGGCCATTTCTACATGTCTGGTCAATAACTCTATTTTCCCCAGAAAATGCGCTTTACTTTCATAATGCACCTTGTATATACCCGATCGACATAGTTTAGTGTTGAATTGTGGTGCGCGGGCATCGCGCTTCCACCTGTTATTATTCTATTCCATTATACAACCACCTCGGTAACCATGGAAACCACTGGGGTACCGTGTCGCTGCTATAGAGACCGTCATCGTCGACTCTATCCGTAGAATCAGCATTACTCGGAGGCCCGAAACACGACCAGTAGAGCTAGAGCTCCAAAAGGAAGATTTCTCGGAGCATCCTTGTGTTGGCACAAGTGATTTACAACAGCCGGGAACGGCGTTAAAACTAAGGCGCAAGTTAAAGTGCGTTCCAATAGAAACCTTTAGAGCGATGAATTCGCCAGCAACGATGGCTTGTTTCGCACTTCCGATTTTCAATGACCAAGCCCGAAATTTGGTTGATTGGTGTTAACGTCCTAAAGCGACTGAGGCTATGAGAGACGCCGTAGTGAAGAGCTCCGGAAATTTCGACCCCCTGGGGTTCTTTAACGTGCACTGACATCGCACAGCACACGGGCCACTAGAATTTCGCCTTCAAGAAATTCAGCCTCCGTGGCAGGGATCGAACCCGCGTCTTTCGGGTCAGCAGCGGAGCGCCGTAACCACTGAGCCACTGCGGCGGGGCTAAGCGCGAAATTTAGTTGCTTTATTTTCGCTGAGCCAGGTGTTTAATCGGATTACAAGGAGCATGCAGGCCTCTATTTTTTAGAGTACTCAGCTGCTATCAACCCAACTAGTGTGTCAGCACCTGTCGGTGAGTTTGACGCGGGCAGAAGAGAAAATAAGAACAAAGGTATCAATGAAAGATGTCCCATTATGCGAGTTGGATGGAAAACTAAGCATCCGAATCAAAAATGCGACTCGACAGACTCATCTGTTTGAAAAAAAGGTAAAAAAGCGTTATTTTTTTTTTGATCGTCCAAAAATTCTGAAAAAGGTAGCTTCCTTTTGACTTATTTTAGACCTAGACCGTTGTTCATGTCTACAGCGGATGCAAGGCAAGAGGGTGGATGATTTAATTAGTTCGCGAATTAAACTAATTCGTTAATTAACTTTGTATTTTTTTTTAATTTGAGGCGTTTGTCTTATTTCCAGAAATGTAGATCGTCCTACAAACAGTCTAGCCAAGAAAAAAAACATCGAAAATTTTTAGCGCGCTTTACGGGGCGAAAAAAGTCATCCTAGTAGGCGGCTTCACACCGTAATTCAGGGGCAATTAGCGCCTCGGATGAAGATCGCTCTGCCCAGTACTTTGCATCACACCGATGACGGCTCAGACTGGCGGTCAATCGCTGCCAGTTTCACTTCGCTCCGTGAGCTCGCGGATTTCCGCCGCGTCGGAACCCAGTGCGCGCTGTCATTCTGCTTGCAATACGATCCCAAGACGACTGCGTGGTCATTGTCGTCTACTGGAGCGGCAAAAAGAAACGCTCGCGTCATTTTCAAACGCTGAGTGCATGACGTGAACGGCTGCTTTTGTACGGGGAAAGCTTTTTATCTGCTGAACTGCGCACAAGCACCTTAGATGTATTATCTGCAGGTCTTGACAACGTGGTTGGAAAAACCATGAGCGTGAAGCCCCTCTGATAATAATTATTGTAAACCGCGGTTTGGCCACAGCTCCAGGAGATTCATTTTATTTTCATTTCAAGGCACTTATTGCGCTCCAGGCAAAATAAATACAAAACCTCTCGGTAACTGAGCTGTCACCCGATGTTAACGATGTCAAAGTGACCATAGAGGGGCTCACGAGTAACTTGTTGACAGTGCACGTAACGCACAGCGCCTAATAGATTTCACTACTGAAATATTTTTTTGTTAATCGCTTGCTGCAGTAAATTTATCCATTCGAAAAAACTGCTTAGAGCAAGTGTTTTAGAAGCGAACGTCTTTATCATGGTTGTTTGGGTGCAATCTTCGGACATTGGATATCTTCAGGAACAAATTGAAGCTTCTTACTCGGCATTCTGAACGCTCACAAAAAAAGAAAAACTTATTTGCATCCCAGCAGTTAAGCAGTTTGTGCAAATTCAACGGAAGCAATTCATTGACGTATTGCTGTAGTAGAAAATTGCAATTTGTGGACTCACATGAAAACTTGTTAGCGGTACCAGAAGCACACGCTACTTTCAGAAGAAATGCTCGAAATGCTGTCCCACCGCAGCAGCACACATCACCTGTCGCTCGTGCACAAAATAATGTACCCGTAGCACCACTGAAGGCTCCACTGCATCTCGTGCTGGGATGATCCTCGCCTTAAGGTGTTCTACACTGGCAGGCTCATTGACAAAAAACCTCGTTCTTTATGTACCTCCGCAGGAAGGGAGCCGTGGATCTAGAGACCTCGGGGGCCATGGAAAGGGACCGTTAAATCTTATCCACTTTACTGGAAACCTTGCATCGACATGCTTAACAGCACGTCGACATGCTTAACAGAAGAATGCGCTGGCTCTCTGTACTGCTAGTACCACACTTCCTTGAGCGCTTTTAGAGGCAGGTCTGCAATAAACTCCTCCCCTTCTTCTTCCACAATTTCTTCACAGTGCTTCTTCCCAGTCAGTGACTGTTCATAAAAGCAAGGGCCGAAGATTCGGTTGTTGAAAATGCCGCAGGGAACGTTCACTGCCCACCTTAGTTGGGGTTTTTCCGACCGAAGCTAGTGAGGGTTCACATTAACCCAGTAAAGGACATTGTACAGGGTCACACACGAATAGCGAAAGAACTCTGCTAGACACCCGTCCACATCATATTCTGTAAAAATCCAGGATCTCTCTATGTCCGACTGAATCAGGGTTCGGTTACAGAAATCTTGCCTTTGTTCAAAGACAGACGCACTCAGCTGCTGGTGCAGACTCGCATGAATAGCATACATTCAGTGTTTGACAAAGACTCTCAGCAGAACACTCACGTCTTGCCTGCACTGGCACACTGGGCTATTTGTCAAATGCTTACTTCCGGATTCGGTCTTACGAACACAAGCATGCCGATTTTCAACCCTTCTTTCAGAACAAACACTTCAGGCCTGCTTGTTGACGCCACAGAACCTGTAGAAGCTAATTTGTTGAAAATCCTCCCATGTCTTCGCTAGAAGCCGGCCCCCTGGGTGCTTGGAAGAGTAGAACTGCGTCGCCAGACGCTTGTTCCTCCCCGTATATAGTTACATATGCGACCACCACGCCCACTTTATCTTCTTTGGACAACCTTCCTTCACGCCGCGACGCATTCCGGGGCCGATGCAGTCCCACACCGCAAGCGGGAATAGCGTGAGCCTTTCTTTCTGCCGCTTCCACAAACGATAACGGCCACGCAGTCGCTCTGAGGTATTATTGCCAGCGCAATGACAGGCGCATTCACGACGGACCGTTCGCCCGCGGCCCGCGCCCTACGTGTTCATGCGTCAGCACATTTAGAGGCGCTGTGCCGGCCATGAGAGGCCGCGGCCGGCAGAGCGCCTCCAAATGTGCTGACGCATGAGCGCGTAGTGCGTGGGCCGCGGGCGAACGGTCCGTCGTGTGAATCGGCCTTAAGGCGGCAATCCGCGAAGCCGCGGAGTGAAGCAAAACTGGCAGCGATATCGCCGGCCCGCACATCTGGGCCTCACGTGACGTCAGCACTCTGATGAAAAACGCAGGGCGGAGCGATCAACGTCCGAGGCGCTCACTGCCGCTGAGCTACTGTGTGAAGCCGCCTACCAGGGTGACTTGTTCTCGCCTTGTAACGCGCTCTTAACATTTGCTGATTTTTTTTACTTGGATGAACTATTTGAACGACGATTCCTAACTCTGGTAACCGAAAATATCCCCTGTAGTAAAAATTACAAAGTGAATTAAAGTATTTAGTTAATTGACGAAATAACTGAAACAATCTGTCTCCTATCTGGTGCCCGCCATAGCCCACAATATTTCCGCTCGGTTAAAATAAATATATAGCAAGTTACCTTTTTTAAAAAAAAATTGGGCGTTCTAAAAACAACACCCGGTACAGTGACATAGGGGGCCCTTCGACCCGTCTGTTTTGAAGCATTTATTTCTCGCTTGCTGAGAACTTTGCGCAAGATCTACCACCATTTATTTTTCATACGCTACAGTTCCGATGAAATAATTCCTCGCTGAACGAGCATCCGCATCGCGTGCCTTATAGCCCATTCTCGTTCTCCCTACACAGTGGAGGCAGAGCAACACAGCGAGGTCAGTAAACGGGGTTTGTGTCCGCCCGCGCAGAGAAACAAAGCATCTGTCTCCGATACAATGCCTTGACCGCCACTTTCTCCCCTGAAATATAATCGTATACTTGCGAGGGATGTCTCCTGAGGTCGCTCTCTCGCTGAGCGGTAAAGGAGGAGTATAATCTTTTATATAAACGTGTTGGCCTCGTCATCATCGTCTTCGAATGACAATTCTGCCGCTGGGCTCTAACCCTAACTGCGGACCGCACGATAGCATTCTGCCCTTAGCCATAACATGCACTTGGTGTGCGCACTCATAAATAAACACCAACTAAAGAAAAAAAATGATATATGAGCTTCAACGTATTACTTATCGCTAGAATATTACATGGCAGCATCTCTAGAATACACCCTTGCTTAAGGCGACAAAGAAAAAAACGCACAAGACAAGAAAACATAGTCTGCTACCAACAAAACTGCATAGCATTCTTTATTAATCAAGTCTGAGAAACCGTGAAGCCAAGCGAAGCAGCACGCGTGCTCAAGCGCACCCAACATTTAAAGGCAGTTACACTCACGACTTCATTGAGTGAAAACAGCGCTAAGTTTTACACAGCGCTTTTAACGCTTCCAGCGTCATAGAGGAGACCATTTTTCTGTCTGTGGAGCAGTGAGAAATGCCTCCGCTGTGTATAAAGAGATCCTGATCTCCCACTGCGGCCTGCACTGTTCATGTTACGCGCTGAAGCGATAAACGTAGCCAAACACGAACATAACTTTTTAGGCCCTTTACATCGCCGTTCATTTGGACTTTTGCATAAAATTTATATAAAACAATTTTCTTCACCCTGAGCTTGGCGCATGATAGCCTTAGTCGCTTATGCGCCATTAAACTCAACTCAACTCATTACCTCTTTGTCACACACCCATCGTTTGTCAATGAGAGACCCTGGACGCTATAACAAGGTTCTGTGGAGGCCAGTGTTGAGGTCGCCCAGGAGGCGACCACGGCCACGTTTATTTGAGGCTGCCTTAGAAGAGGTAGCGACAGAGCAGCAGCGGCAGCGTCTGGCGAGGCCGAAGTCCAGAGCATTCTCTGCTGCGCGAGCCGGCGTTCTCCTGCGCGTGCCCACCGCTTCGTCGTCTTCCGCGAGCCGAAACGGTGGCGCTACAGAGGCCCCCACCCAGCACGAACGTCCGGTTTGTGCGAGAGGGACAGAAAACACGAGAGGAGAGGGTGGAACAAAAGAAAAATATAAACTTGGAAAGAAAGGCCGGTGAGTTCAGGTCGGTAGTCCGGGAAGGCAGTCAGGCTGGAGAACAAAGCTCAGGCGGTCGAGCCTGGCTGCTTCGCAATGGGCGAGGGAGGCAGAAAGCGGAAGGCGAGGACAGGGGCAGCAGACATGAAAAGTCACCCAGTAAGCGTCGACGAGATGGTCGTACAGCAGTCTTCAGAGAAACTAGTAGTGGTGGCAGTGGGCTCGAGGATGGCCTGAACATCAACCAACGTGCAGATGTCCGAGCGTGTGAAGTGCGTCGCCCCAGCCGGCAGGGTAGTAGGTGCCGCCTGATACAGCAGCAGTGGTAGAAGCGGTGGCGATGGCGCAGTCGCTCGTGGCGGCGAAGCAACGGCATAGCAGGCGAAGTGAGCAACGGGCGGCTGCCATCTGATTGGAAAGCCGGGACTGCTTGGGTAGTGGCAGCGGTGGATGCAGGAGTAGGGCGCAAATCCGGCACGTGAGCGTCGGAAGAAACGGGATGCGCTGGTGCTGCTACGACAGGCGGTGCTGGAGGGGGCCCGCTGAGGCGCGTCCATGTCGCATGCATGCCACCTCCGGTGACTCTCGTTTGGCGCAGAGGCAGAGTCACTTGCGAAGCCGCCAGATGACCAGGGAGCCGTGGGAAGCAGTGCGGGTTGCGCATTAGCAGCGACAGGGTCCTGGTGTGGCGTGCATGCGTGCCCCGCGACAGGAAGGACAGATGGGCTCACCGGAGAGAGGCATGAGGGGACAGGCGAACATGTGACGAGGAGCGGGGCTGCGGCGCAGGTCGGGTTACTTTCCGAAGAGGTGGGGCACGTGGCGAGAGAGACCTCGTCTGGTGGTGGTCCCAAGGCAGGCACCACAGCTGGCAAGCAGGGCTGAGCAGGAGCCGTCGGACGGGTGCTCGCACGTGGATCGTCGTCTAGAGCCGAAGCTTGTTGTACCGTGTGGGATGCACGGCGGAGAAGGTTTGCGCCGAAAAACTTGAAGGCGTCCTTCAAGTCATCGTAAGGGTGTTCACCCGGCGGTGAAATGTCAAGCTGGGTAAAGAGATCGGCGGGCAACTCCCTTTTCACGAGGAGGTACCGCCAGATCTGTGATCGGACGCCGTTCACGTATAGCTGAGCGTCCACTTGCAGAAACCAAACTACAGGGCTGTGCGGGCGGAACGGCCACAGCTGCAGACGTGAAAGGTCGAGAAGCTCGGGTGGCTGCCACTCGTCATGAGCCAGGTCCTTGTCGAGAGGGCAGGAGTTCGAGGGTGCGGTCGTAGTTGAAGCAACCGGGCCGGAGACGCTGGACTGGGGCGGAAGAGTACTGGCCAGTGACGGTTGCGGCGTGCTGTTTCTCGAGGATGCAGCCGAAGACGAGTGCGATGCTGGTGCGGGCGCAGGCGCTGGCGGTGGCGAAAGCGAGTCCGCCTCGTCATGGAGCGGCAGCGGGTAGTATGATGCGCCGTAGTAGACGAGGACGGCAGCGCGCAACTCGTCGTAGGGCCGGCATCCCGAGGCAGGGCAGGCAAGTCGGCAGAGGAGGTCAGGCGGGAGAATGTCGCAAAGGACTGCGTGTTTAAACGGCTGGATGGTAATTCCGTTCAAGTACATCGCAGCCTCCAGTTGGGCGAACCACCCGCCTACGCCTGCAGGCCGGAACGCTGGAAGCGGGGGGTTGAAATCCAGGTCTTGCCAGCCTGCCATGCTGGGACGCCGCTGGGATAGAAGGCGCGGCTCTCCGGGTCACCACGATGTGGAGGCCAGTGTTGAGGTCGCCCAGGAGGCGACCACGGCCACGTTTATTTGAGGCTGCCTTAGAAGAGGTAGCGACAGAGCAGCGGCGGCAGCGTCTGGCCAGGCCGAAGTCCAGAGCGTTCTCTGCTGCGCGAGCCGGCGTTCTCCTGCGCGTGCCCACCGCTTCGTCGTCTTCCGCGAGCCGAAGCGGTGGCGCTACAGTTCTCTAGGTCCCGCGGGGGAGGGTCCGTCAGGCAGAGGAAAAGATGTGGAGGGAAGAAGCGAAGGGTTCTGGGCATAGGGCGCATGCCGTAGTGGGGATGGTGTTGAAAACTTTTTAATAAACAACAGGAGAGTTTGCAGAACAAAAATGGCCCTTTACATAGGTGGAGTCGTTAGTCCGGGACCCAGCTGGACCAGGCCGCTTCTCGCGCCCGTTGGACTAGAGCCCTTTGAGACTCCAGCCCCGAGCAGTTGAGCAGGGCTGCCTCCCATGCCTCTCGGGAAGGGGAAGGATTGGGGGGAAGGGAAGGATTCTTCTGACAGGCCCAAACCATGTGGAAGGTATCGGATAATTCCCCACAGTGAGGGCAGCACCCATCAATTTTGGGGTCGAAATGTTTCACTATTGCAGGACACAAGAGAGTGTTGGTCTGCAAGCGCCTCAGAGTTCGCTCATCAGCTTTACTCAGGCCCTTAGCAGGGACCGGGAAAAGCCGATGGCGTTCGCAATAGTCGTCCAGAATTTCTCTGAACCGCAGATGCAAACAAGCAACACTCTGGCGCAGACTACAGACACACTCTCTCCCCTCATCCTTACCCTAGCCTACAATCATCCCTCCTTCCCCACTCCGGAGATTGTGCAACCGGAGTCGGGAAGGAGGGATGATAGTGTGCTATGGTAAGCAGTGAGGGGAGAGAGTGTGTCTGTAGTCTGCGCCAGAGTGTTGCTTGTTTGTTATCTAGGGAGGAATGGGGCGGGGGTAGAGCCTTTAGCATTTCGCCTCCATTGAACCGCTGCCGCCGCGGTTTGATTCAAACCCGGGTACTGAGGCTGTGTAGCTGAGCGCCCTAGCCACTGAAAAAACGCGGCGCGTCAAGCCCGTTTTTATGATCAATTTTGGGTTTTCAAGTGAAACCTAGAGCGTCAGACAACGACGAGTTGATAAAGGACGCTCATTGTCCCCTTGGAATGCAGTCCAGCACATCTGTCGGCTGAGTGGGACCGAGTTCCGTTGCATTATTCTCACCGGATGCGGCCCGTCAGTTCTGATCAACTTTTGGCGTCCGATACAGGACGGTCTATAGCGGATTACTTTTTTGGAAAACCATTGCAACCACTGCATCATGGCATAATTAACTATTGCGCTCAACGTCATGGGCATTTTCAGCTCCTCTAGTCCCGGAAGATTTTACATCAATTAAGATTGACTAGTGGGAATTAGTGAACGGATTAAGATGTAAGATTGGGCCTGGTTAGTATAATCCAATATGGTAATATAATCGAAGGTACTCGACTACCTACTACTCCTCACCTACTATACTACAATTTCTCAGACTGCCTTATAGACCAGTCAGGCAATTTCATTACCGAGACACCAGGTGGCTGCTACCAGGAGGAGGAGAAGGAAAGGCAGGGAGTTTAACCGGACAAATAAACCGGTTTGCTACATTACACGAGGCGAAAGGGATGAGGTGACCTAAAGAATAAAGCGAAAAGAGATAAGGAAGCGAAAAAATGGCTGTGGTTTTGCTTCGTTAAGCCCGGTAATTGCGAAAGCAATATCCGTAGCAACGCCAGGGTTCAGCTGGTAGTGTAGCTGGTGGTGGTGTTTGTGGTTACACTTGTGATGCATCGGTTATACTGTGCAATCCAATGCGATCCAATCCATTCCAATCCAATCCAATATGCTAAAATGGTAGCTACCGGCCTCGCTACGCGACGGGCTGAAAGTGCAACTAGTAATGCTTTCGCAATAAAAATTTAACGGGGGCTTAGCTTTGGTTAAGCCTGGTAGATTGCGAAAGCAAAAGCGCAACGCCTCTAACTGAACACTAGGTTCAGTTTTCGTCCTGACAAGTCAACACAGGATATACTTCTGCAGCTCCACCACGACATTTTAGATCCTGTCGAATGTCTCCACAACGACAAGGTGGTCCTGGCCTTGGATCTTAAAGCCGCATTCGACAACGTCAGACATGAAGTAATCCTGGACCACCTTAGTAACACCAACTGTGGCCAGAAAACATTCCATTACATAAGACAATTTTTACAGACTGTCAAGCCTATATACGCATACAAGAAGCGGAACACGGGCCATACACCATCGGCTCGAAGGGAACACCTCAAGGCGCGGTCCTGTCTCCCCTGCTGTTCACATTGGCAATGCTTCGTCTTCCTTCCAAATTGTCTTCTCTGCCCGGGATACATCACGCTCTTTATGCGGATGACATTACAATCTAGACCACGCAAGGTAACCTGGGAAACATGGAATCCTGCCTGCAAGCAGCGGCGACCCTAGTCGACGACTACGCGGCCTACTGCGGACTCCAGTGCTCCCCAGCTAAATCAGAATTTGTGCACTTACGTCCCTCCTCTCGGGACACAACTCCGCTTCGCATCAGTCTCCCCTCGGGACCGATCCGGGAGACAAAGGAGATCAGCGTCCTTGACCTCTTCATACACCACCAACGATGAGTCGACACCACCCTAGCCAAACTCCGCACGGTGGGAGACCAGGTGGGCCGCATGGTCCGCCGTGTCTCCAACAAGCGGGGCGGATTACTCACTGCGGCTTGCCCATGCTTTCGTAATGAGTAGAATCCTCTACTCAACTCCCTACTTGCTCCTGCGCAAACTCGATTATGACCAACTGGAGGTCATCCTGCGGAATGTCGTGAAGCGGGCTGTCGATCTGCAGGTCGCCACGTCCAACCAGAAGCTTCTGGCCTTGGGCGTAGTGAACACATTCCGGGAGCTTCGAAAAGCCCACTTAGTAAAACAATACACGCGTCTTGCACAGACCACGTCCGGTCGCCGCCTCTTGGACCGGCTACAGAACAAACATGACTACCACATTGAGGAAAGGGAGAGAGTACCAGAACCCTGGATACGCGCCCTGCGGGTCCGACCCCTTCCCCGCAACATGTCCAGAGAAGACTATAGCGGTCGTCGCCACACGCGCGCGGAAGCGTTGGCGTGATACTATAGTAACCAAGAACACGTGTATTATGTGGACGTTGCCAGCCCACACCACAGGGGGTAGTACACGGCCACAGTCGTACACAACACAAACACAGTTAACGGGCTCACTTTCAAAGCCTACACCGCAACACACGCGGAGGAGATTGCCATTGCTCTGGCTCTCACGAATCCCAAGTCAAAACACATCATCACCGACTCGCGAGGGGCCTGTAGGAACTAAGAGTTGGGCTGGGCTCCCTCGCTTGCCTGGCGCATACTGGAATATAGCTGTCGATGCGAAGGTCCAACTCCACGCAACCTGATTTGAGCCCCCGGTCACCACGGACTCCACGGAAACGAACAGGCCGACCTGGCCGCCCGCGCGCCCTCTCCCCGGGCTATCTCCCTGTCCTTGGAAGGGTACTCCCAATCAGACAATCTGGCACTTACATTGAAACAGATCACCGATTACTGCAAGGAGGAGCACCGGCGCTACCCGGCCACTTCAACGGTCTGAATCGCGCTGACGAGCGCCTCCTCATCAAAATTCTTACTAACACTGCACTGCCCCCGGCGGTGCTTAAACATTTCAATACATCCTTTGATGGTGCGTGCCAGTTCTGTGGGGAGGTGGCTTGCACCTTCCACATGGTTTGGGCGTCTCAATCCAACCTATCTATCCCCCCCAACCCCAACCCCACCAGAGAGGACTGGGAGGCGGTACTGCTCGGCTCTCAAGACCTAAAGAGCCAAAAGGCCTTGGTTCAACGGACGCGGGCGGCGTTGCTTGCCAATGGGGCATCGGAATAGGGGCTTCACCTAGTATTGTAAGCGGAAAGGGCCAATAGTGTCCTACCCCAATCACCTTTCTGTAAAAAATTTAATTGCCCATAAATATTTTTCACCACCGCCGTCTACAGGTCACGCGTGGCTACCGGCCGCCGCTGCGCAACGAATGAAAGCGTCTTGGAAAGGAGTGCGCCGCGTCTACAGGTCACGCGTGGCTACCGGCCGCCACTGCGCGACGACTCAAAGCGTCTTCGGTAATTTTTTTTTACATTCTGTTTTTATGTTGTTGCGACTGGGAGAAAGAAAACAATCTACAGCTGGTATGACGTCACAGCGGCAGTAGCGTCACAGGTGCGCAGCGCGGCAAACCCACACCATAACTGCCACCGGGCTCTCTCAAGGAGCGAGTTGGTCGCCCATAATCTACAGCTGGTATGACGCCACAGGGGCAGTAGCGCCACACGTGCGCGGCGCGGCGCAACTGCAGCCGGGCTATCTGAAGGAGAGTTGGTCGCCCATATTCACTTCGCAAAGATCAAACGTAACTGCGGCCGGGTAACGCGAAGGCTTTAAAGTGCCAGTAGTATTGCTTTCGCATGAAAAAAGCCGACACGAAGTCAGCAAGCACTCGCTAAAGTCAAAGTCTCTCGTGCAGATCAGAAGTTCACAAAAAGCGGAGTAGTGCTTGGGAGGCCTTCACTGGCGACGATCGCCACGTTGTTAGCAGGCGCCAACCCAAGCGCTGTCGCATTAATAAAAAAACTTTCTAGTACGGGCAGTGGAATGTGCCGTCATTTACATATGGCGGCTGTAATGAGGCGACTGGCACAATTAGTGTCGACGACCAGTGTTTGTTCGAACGGTGCTGCTCAGCAGGCCATCGTTCGCAAGCGCGCACCCGAGCTTTGTCTTCCCTCTTCTTGCTCTCCTTCGTGGGCGCTAGCCGCTGGGGCATCAAACCCGAACTCTCTTTCTTACAATACCCCCTGGGTGAACCGAAGCGTGGCCTTGTTGTAGAGCATCCGCCTCGCATTCGGGAGGTGCTGGGTTCGATCCCCAGTGCCGCCGGGTACCCACCGGTTTCTTTAATGGGTACAATATTTCCCCTGGCCTGGTGCTCGACCCTTCTAGGGTGAAATGCTTGGGAAAAGGGTCTTAGACCAAACAGTTGCCTTGGCGGATGAGAGATAAGTTCCCCTGCCAAGCAACCATAAGTCCGCCTCGTGCGGCATAAGCCCAATTTGTGGCCCTTTTTTCGGCCGCCAGGATGGCGCCTTTCGGCGCCATCCTGGCGGCCGAAAGGCGCGAGACGATAGATGAGTCGTAGTAGGGCTTCAGGCGCTCTAGGTGCACAATTTCACGGCCGCGGCGGCGATTATCAGACGAAGGCGTGATTGGCTCGACCAGGTAGTTAACTGGGGATGTCTGCTGAACAACGCGATAGGGGCCTTGGTATTTGCTCAGCAGTTTCGTGGACTGCCTCGAGCCGGAGGAGGGCACAAAGAGCCAAAACAAGGATTGAGTAACGTAAGACGGCGGCAGACCGGGGAGAAGCGGCGCGGGCGCTTTTCTGACATTGCTGGTCGTGAGAAGTAAAGGAACGGGCGAGTTGACGGCATTCTTCGGCATGCGCAGGGGCTTGAGAGCCGGTTGTAAAATCGGACGAATCGGGGCAGTAAGGGAGTATGGTGTCCATGATGGAGGAAGACTCGCGGTCGTGGAGAAGAAAATACGGGAAAACCCAGTAGTGGCTTGCGTTGCAGAGTTGTAAGCGTAGGTAACGAAAGGTAGAACACGGTCCCAGTCTGAGTGATCGGCAGAAATGTACTTGGCCATCATGTCGCCGACGGTCCGGTTAAAGCGCTCGGTCATGCTGTTCGTCTGCGGATGGTTGAAGACATCGTGCGGTGAACGATATGATACTCACGGAGGAGGACTTCCACGACGCGGGACAAGAATACGCAACCTCGATCGCTGAGCAATTCCTTTGGAGTTCTGTGACGAAGATTGATGTTCTGAAGTATGAAACCGGCTACGTCAGAGGCCGTCGCCGCTGGTAACGAGGCAGTTTCCGCATAGCGCGGGAGATGATCAATGGCGACGATGATCCAGCGGTGCTCAGCGGCAGTGGTGGGAAGAGGGCCATAAAGGTCAATTCCAACACGGTCGAATGGCCGGGCGGGACACGGCAAATGATGCAGAGGAGCTGGTGAGTGTGGTGGTAGGTTCTTGCGACACTGACATTCCAGGCAAGAGCGTATGTACTGGCGGACAAAACGGTACATTCCCGGCCAATAATACCGAATGCGCAGGCGGGTAAAAGTTTTCAGCAGACCGGCATGAGCGCATTGCAGGTCGTCGTGATAACTGGCACAAATGGCGGAGCGGAGGTGCCTTGGAATCACAAGCAGCCATTTGCGACCGTCGGAGAGGTAGTTCCTACGGTACAGCAGCTGGTCACGCACGACAAAGTGATGAGCTTGACGACGAAGCGCTTTAGAAGAGAGGCGCGCTGAGTGGTTGGCTAATATTCCAGAAGAGAACTAATTCAAGCATCCTTGCGCTGCTGAGAAGCCATATCAGTGTGGTCAATAGAAGGTGTGAGGCCGAAAAGAGATGATGGGTCAGGATCAGAGGTCACAGGAGAGCGCGAGAGAGCGTCGGCATCGGAGTGTTTACGACCGGAACGATAAATGACCCGATTGTCGTAATCTTGTAAACGGAGAGCCCAACAAGCGAGGCGGCCAGGTGGATCTTTGATTGAAGACAGCCAGCATAGGGCATGGTGACCTGTAATGGCATCGAATGGGTTTGATGCCACAGCGGCTAGCACCGACGAAGGAGAGAAAGAAGAAGGAAGACGAAGCTGACAAAGCTCGGGTGCGCGCTTGCGAACGCTGGCCTGCTGAGCAGCCCCGCTCGAAGAAAAACTGGCCGTCCACACTAATTGTGCGAGTCGCCTCATTACGTGGCCAATTTCCAAGTAGCGAAAGGCTGTTACGTATATGTGTAGTCAACACACCAAGAGTCTGCTTTTTTCACAAGCTTTTCATCTTAACCTCGGATTGTAGAAAAATGGCCCTCAGCCCTCTAACACAAGTTTTCTGTTTTCGAATGAGTCTATGAGAAGGTTCTGCTCTTCAAAAACAAAGCAAACATCAATTCATCGCTAAACATCGCCCATTTCACATCACTAATGCTAAAGCCATTCGAAGCTCGTAGTTCATCGAGCTGAAGAGAAAAGCTAGCTCCCAGCTTTCTGTGCATAGCGCTGCATCGTGGCAAGCATGGTGTCAAGGGAGGGCGGCGTTGCATTTGTATCCTGACGCAAAAGCAAGCCGGCATGCAACAATCGATTCGGAACAAAGAATTCCGTTATGCAGAAATGATGCAAGATTACACCCTCCCACATACACGCATAATATCCATAATACATAAATTATAACTGAAGTGACAATGTACACGCCGTTCAACCGCGGACTTAGGCATAAAGGGATTTATATCCACCAATAGACCCATTAAAAAGTTCAGCGCGATCGGATGTGAGGCGCCGGAACCGCGGTGCCCCCGCCATCACTTGGGCATGTGGCTGCCGGACTGCGCTCGGGCCTAATTGAAAAGTACTGCGCCCGGTGAAGCCGCAACAAGCGCAATTAGCTTGTTTCTGTTTCCTAGCCATGTTCCTTGACAATGGCTTTCTGCTCCAAGCTTTAGTTGCGATGCCCGGAATGCTGGTGTGTGGCTCTGCAGCCAGCGCGGCGTAAGAGACACACACGGAAATAAGCTGTGTATCCAGAACCCGGAGCGCATGCAGTATCTGCATGCTTCTTGCTTCTTTCGTAACCTGTTAGTTTTCACATTAAAATAAACGATATGAGTATCGCAAGAGCAGCGAGAGGTTCCTTCTACAGTGTAGCCGTTCCGCTGTATATTGAGCACAACTATAAAGGTGCCACATTCGGTGCACTCGAGGACATGCATTGTTTCCAATGCAGGAGACTGTTTCGGCGCGTCACAAAATCAAAACGTTGCTCAAGCGCACCCGCCGCGGTGGCACAGTAAAGGCGCCCGTCTACCGAGCCGGAGTACACGGGTTCGAACCCGACCGCGGCGGCCGCGTTTCGATGGAGGCGAAATGCAAGAGGCCCGCTTGTGCTGTGCGATGTCAGTGCACGTTAAAGATCCCCAGGCGGCCGAAATTATTCCGGAGACCTCCACTAGGGCACCTCTTTCTCTCTTTTTTCCTTCACTCCCACCTTCCTCCCTCCCCTTACGGCGTGGTTCAGGTGTCCGCCGAGATTGTGAGACAGATACGGCGCCATTTCCTTTCCTAAAAAAAAACAATTTTGCTCAAGCGCGCTTGTGTTGCATTTGCTAGCATCCGCGCCTCAAATATTCATAGTGAGTTCTATGTACGGGAAAAAGAGCACAACGATGCGGCGTGGCGAGGAGCGCCGTAGTTCTCTCCGCTGCGAACCTGCAGCAAACGACGGCGACATAGGCGGAGCGCAGCAGCAGCAGCGGTGTGTTTTCGTACGGTCAGTGCCTGCGCACTCCTGCAAAGCAAGCACTCCGGTAATCTGTCTCCTTCATCTGAAGTGAACAAACTATGCATGTGAACAGCTACAACGCGAGTTATTTCGACGGCTGGCGCACCGGCACTAACGCGTGCTGCCGAGCATCGTAACGCGCATCGCAGGAAATTTCCCATACCAGCTTGTAGCTTCGCTGAAAGGATGCGGCCGGGCAATCGGAGTCTTTTCAAAAATCTGCCAGTGATGATAGTCAGGTCCCTTGAACAATGCGAATTTTCCGCCATCACTTTCACGAACGAAACTAGGCATGCCACCAGGTAGAAACTGGTGCAAATGCCGTGCAAAGCACTGTAGCGGCGCGTCTTGTAGGCAAAGATGCCCAAAGCATGGCGCACGGCGCCGATGGAAGTTGCTGATTATGATGCTTACCAAGTTGCCGGAATGAATTCTGTAAACGGTTTCTTCTAGACCAAAGCATTTCGGAGCGAGAGCTCCAATGCGCTATGTTTCGCCAAGGTAATCGGGTGGTGGAGTTTGACCTTGAGCAGTAGGAGCGCCGTAGGTGTGGCGGTGACGTCAAGACACGTGACTCGCCGCCGCTGCAGAAGCCGGGCCGCTGCTGCGACCGCGGTGCGCCGCCCACCACTTCGCCAGGTATGGTCATGTGATAAATTATTAGTCACTCGGCGTTTGCTTAAGGAGGCGCCGCCGCTCTGGCGTGAATTTTCGCCATGGATGAGAGCGCGGCTGACAGTGTGTCCGAAACGCCTGCGAGGCGTTTTAAGCGTCTAACCAAGCGTAGCCAATTATAATGGAGCTGGCGCTTTGTCTCTGTTTAGAATAGTTAAAGCAGTCCCAAGTTTTTGAAGGGGAAGCTTTTATAAACGCATTTTTTCACGTAATGTAACTTTCCACTTTAAAAATTAATATCTCCGCAGGTCACCCGATGACACCCATAATTTTTTTTCTATTAACGTTATTGCTAGTGCCCAAAGCTTTCCACATTGGAAGGCCCTCTAAAAGAAGTTCCGCTATATATCAGAAGAATGAGCCATTGCATTCTGTAGTTCCGTAACATTATGTTAAGGTATTCTAACTTTAGAAAATTTGGTCTGAGAATCTTGGACATGCTCGCGCTCTCCACAGACAACGAGATCGCGGGCTGCCACCTGCCTGCATGGATTATTGCTTGCCAGGGCACTCGCCTTTTGCCTCGTCTCGGACATCGAGATATTCAGCAGCCATGTCGGGAGTGTTTCGGGCAAGGTGCATTCACATACTGGGGCACTTTCGAAACAAAATATTCTCTGCCAGCACTGCCTCAGTGTTCGACCTAACAGGGTTATCTACGGGAGATTGAAGTGATTACATCGGTGTGTCTCATAAAAAGTGTACATAGAATCCAAACATACCTTCTAAGACACAAACAGTGCCATGTAAATACATCATGGATTTTGCACTATTATTCCGATTTACAGCCACCTTCGCGATATCCGGAATATTTCCTCATTATATCAGTTAATATATTTCATAAACGCGTGCATCACAGCACAACGAATCGTTTGTCGCCATCCGGAAACCGCGGCCGTAACAGCCGTGTGATGTTCCTCAGAATGAGCGGTGTGGTGTTGGAAAGGTTGGCGTTGCGAATCCCACACATAATTTTGGGCTCCATCAAAAATTGGTATTTTATGCTCAAGAACATGCCAAGTCATTTCACGCGCCTTTGAAGATTCTAAGCCAAACGGCTGGCTCCCAAATTGTATGCACATGGGGGTCTCAGGGGGCCGGGGTGGGGGGGGGTCTCATTAGATGGCCGCTATGCTGGCAAATTAATAACCAATCGAAACAGTAGGTATCAGTTGATGAGTTACGCGCTCATTGTTGCTTTGTGGCGCAGTGTGCTCACGTGGTTGCAGTTTTAGTCAATTTGAGCTTCATTACAGACATAAGCGTCCTTGACAAAAGTCAGCAGTAAAAGCTGACGCTCTCAACAAAATACCGCGTGCGCGTCTATCCCACGCCGCAGCAGTGAAAGTGTGGGGACGGCAATGGCCGCCGACACAAGGGAAGCGGCGTTGCCCCATTCAAAGACTGACTCCACCCTCGAAGCGATGAGCGCGCGCATCGAGGCACCCGAATTACAGACCAAAGGCGAGACAGAGCGTGGCTTACGCTGAGCTTGGAGATTTACGCGGTGTAAAGAGAGAGAGGGAGAAACAAACTTTATTGTAACACGAATTCAGGGCACGCCCCAGGGTCCCCGCATGACCCCACTGCACACAAGTGTTTATGTTCCTAAGGTCCATAACACTGGCAGCCCGGCTGGTGGCGACGGTCTGCACGGCCAGCTCCTCTGAGCGCAGCAGTCTCCCAGTCCTCCTGGGTCTTGAGGTCCTCTAGGTGCCGCGGGGGAGGGTTCTCCGGGCAGAGGGAAAGGATATATGGAGGGAATAAGCGAAGGGTTCTGGGCATAGGTTGCATGCGGGTCTGGGAAAGAATGGATGAGAGTGCGCTAGGTTAAGGGGTGAGGGGAGAGTGTGTGTCTGTAGTCTGCGCCAGAGTGCTGCGTGTTTGTTATCTTGGGAGGGGTGGGTGCGTGGGGTAGAGCTGGCGTGAGGCTCTGTATGCCTGCGTAAGCTCGCTGAATGAGTGCATGCGCTCCTTCGTGAATCCCTGATCCGAGGCCACCTGAGCATGGTTTAAAGAACCTCGGGCTAAAAGGTTGGCGGCCTCGTTTCCGGGATTCCCGGAGTGCGCGGGCACCCATATGAGCACCACTTGGCGGGGCGGAAGTGCATCGGGCGAGTCCAGTATGCCCAAAGCAGGGACATGGACTCGGTCTCGAGCAAAATTTAGAATAGCAGTTTTAGAATCACTTAAAATATACCGGGCTTCCGTGCGAGTGATAGCAAGTGCAATGGCGGCTTCCTCTGCAGCCTCTGGGGACGTGTCTGGAGGGAGAGGTAGTGTGAGGAGGTTGGATGAAGAGTCCACCACAGCTGCTATTGCTTCATCACCCGTGCAGGCAGCCTCCACCCATACGGCGTCCGGCTCGGAGCCGTACGCTCGATGGAGTGCCTTCACACGGGCTCTGCGGCGCTGCTCATGGTGAGACGGGTGCATATTCCTCGGGAGCGGCCTAATGAGAAGCTCCCGGTGAAGGGGTCATGGGATGGCGAGGAGGGTTGGTTCGTTGGCCGGTATTCTGATTCAGAGGGAGTCCAGGATATACCGTCCTGTGAAAGTTTGTGTGAGCCTGATGTATTGGACCTGTCGGTGGGCCTCCACCAGTTCCCCGATCGTGTTGTGGGGCCCAAGCCTAGTAATATTTCCGTGGGTGTGTTGAGGGGAAGATGAAGTGCTACCTTGAATATCATGCGAAACAAAGCATCCAAAGCGTTTATGTCATGTTTGGATAGTTGTAAGTATGGGGTAGTGTACAGCACACGGCTGAGGACAAAGGCATGAATGAGGCGACATAAGTCTAAAACGTTGCATTTACGCGCTCTCCGAAATCGTACGCTCCCTTAACGTGACCATCACGTGGCGCCTTAGTCGTGACGTGCCTTCAACACAGGGGCTCGCTACCATGTCAGAAAGAGATAGGAGACTTCAACGGCCGTGCAGAGAAGTGCAGGGGTGAACCCTCAGACGACCCTGACGAGCAAAAGCAGTTCATCTGCGACGCGCCATCGCGGCCCACTGTTAAAATTAATCCGGAGCGAAATTCTTCTTCACTGTTTTCTTGCGGCCAGCGAGAAGTGAACGCTGGAACACCCGACAATGCCGACCTGATGGACGACGTTTATTGTACTCTTTTTATGCATTCACGTACCTATTTAGAAAAAAATTTTATTTACATATGTACACATGCCAAGGTTACCAGATACAGTGACATTTACAAGAACACATGACAATAAGCATGTAAGGGGAGCTAATTAAACAGGTACCACAAACATCTCTAAGTGATTAACAGGAATTGCTCGTGGCCGATGTAAAATTGGATAGCATACCTATTGACAGAAGGGCGAAAAGGCAATAATTTGACATTGAAACACTTAAACGGAGACCTCTGTCGTAAAAATTGAGAGATGAATTGCTAACGGAGCTATCCCGTTCATGCTGATCAACTTTAGCGCAATGATACAGGACGGTCAATAGCGCATTAGATGTTTTGGAAAACTGTCGCTACTAATGAACCCTAGTTTGATTAACGATCTGTTCAGCATAATGGAAGCTTTGAACTCCTCTAGTCCCGCAGGTTTTTTAAACAAATCTCGAATAAACAGTTTGTCATAAGTTCCAAAAGTAACAAGGCTCCATGGGTTTCGTCATTCACTGTGGGTCCCTGGCTAAAGAAAAAATTGGAAGTGGCCTTGCTCTGCTATGCCAGGATATAATTACCATGAGACGAGGGCGCGGTGGCCTCGGATCGGGGATTCACGAAGGAGCGCATGCACTCATTCAGTGAGCTGACCCAGGCATACAGAGCCTCATGTCAGCTCTACCCCCGCCCCACCCTTCCCTAGATAACAAACACGCAACACTCTGGCGCAGACTACAGACACACTATCCCCTCACTCCTTAACCTAGCCCACTATCATCCCTCCTTCCCCACTTCGGCATGCGCCCTATGCCAAGAACCCTTCGCTTCTTCCCTCCACATGATTTCCCTCTGCCCGCGGACCCTCCTCCGCGGGACCTAGAGAACCTCAAGACCTGGGAGGACTGGGAGACCCTGCTGCGCTCGGAGGACTCGGCCGTGCAGAACATCGCCACCGTCCGAGCTGCCAGAGTTATGGGCCTTAGGAACATAAACACTTGAGTGCAGTGGGGTCGTGCGTGGAGCCTAGGGCGTGCCCCGAATTCCTGTTGAAATATAGTTTTTTTTCTCTCTCTTTCTCTACATCTCGGGGACGCTGCTTTGCTAGGCGTCCATGGCGTTGCTCTGGCGTCTCCGAGGCGTCAAGTCTTTTAAGTGCCATAGTCCTTCACCCACGTCGCACACATACCCAAACCATTTGCTCGCAAAGTCGTGCCTGAAAGGTCCGAGTCACACTGGCGCTTTCACTGAGTTTCACCGTACAGTCTGTTGATCGGCGAGTCTTGACATTGTCTTGAGGCTGCTGCTGAGAGGCCCCGGCACGCCACTAAGCCTCCTGGCGACGCTGCTTTGCTAGGCGTTCCTCTTGTTGCTGTGGCGTCTCCGGTGCGCGCTTGGCCTTAGCCTGTTTGTTCCCCCTAAGTTAACCGCTAAATACCAGGCAAACACTTCGGGATTCGGCGAATTCAACTTTTCTGCTCAGCTGTGGCTTTGCTTTCCTTCTCCGTGGCTGTAGCCTGGCTGTCGTTCCTCACCATCCTCTTCTTCATTTCGGCTCCGGCGCACCAGGTGCGCAGCTGTAACGTCACACGCTCCTCGCACATGCGCAGCACGGCTCTCCAGGAGCCACGCGAAACTGGTCAACCTCGGCCAGTGTAGCTTACGCTACAAAAATGTCGCCCCATTCATGCGTAGCTGCGGCGCCGCATGTGTTTGTGACGATCGGTTTGGCAATTCAGCAGGGCTGCACTGAGTGATTTATTAGAGCGAAAGCCTTACTTGCTCGACTAAGCAAAGTCGTCGCAGGGTCTCAGGGTTTATGGCGCTTGGCTGCTGACCTAGAAGACACTCGTTCGCTCCCGACCACGGCGGTCGATTTGAGATGGAGGTGAAATTATAAACCCAGGGAATCCCGGAAACCAGGCCGCCAACCTTTTACCCCGAGGTTCTTTAAACGGGGCTCAGATGGCCTCGGAGCGGGAATTTATGAAGGAGCGCATGCACTCATTCAGTGAGCAGACGCAGGTATACAGAGCCTCAATCCAGCTCTGCCCCCCACCCCTCCCTAGATAACAAACTAGCAACACTCTGGTGCAGACTACAGAAACAGAATCTCCACTCACCCCTTACCCTAGCCCACCATCATCCCTCTTTCGCAGTCCTGCTTGCTCCCTATGCCCAGAACCCTTCGCTTCTTCGCTCCAAATCATTTCCCTATGCCAGGCTGACCCTCCCCCGCGGGATCTAGAGAACCTCAAGACCTGTGAGGACTGGGAGGCCCTGCGGCGCTCGGAGGAGCCACCCGTGCAGACCATCGCTACCGGCCGAGCTGCCAGTGTTATGGACCTTAGGAACATAAACACTTGAGTGCAATGCGGTCGTGCAGGGATCCTGGGGCGGGGTCCGAATTCCTGTTACAATAAGGTTTTCTCTCTCTGTCTCTCTCTCTCTCTAAACCCAGCACACGGGCCCATTTGCGGTTCCCTTCCATCGAAACATCTGCTCCGTGGCTGGGTCCCAACCCCGGGCTGCTGTGGCTAGACTACGGCAATTGTGAAGCCATCCTTTTCGACCATCTCGCGGTGCAGTGGCGCATTGCTTAACCGATGCGCCAGTGCTCTGGCAGGTGGCTGTTTCAACAGAGATACCCAAGGTGCCTGTGAGACCCAGGTCACTTTTCCACAGCAATGCGAAAATCTAGCGCTTCCGTAAGTATTCGGGAAGCTGTCTATGTTTCATGTAGAACTGCTGCGTTTCCAGTCATTTTCTCCCTAGTTATTTTCATTTTTACCGTGTCATGCTTCGTACGGCGTCGCCCTCAACTCAACTTCACGTGATGAGTTGGAGGGAAGACAGGGAAAGAGGGCGATAAAATAACAATGCAGTTGGTAGGCGGCAGCTGGAGAGATAGAAATCCCCCAGACGCCGCCTTCGCCGACGCCACCATCGAATATATTTCGCCTTCATTTCCCTCCTAAAGCTATCGCAATATAACAGTTAGTAAGGATTAGTTGAAAACAGCTTAGACAGTTGCGAAGCTTGCTACACCATCTCATGATATCTTGAAATAGAGCTGCCAAGATAAGCGGACGAAATTTTCTTCGCTATGCGCTAATTGGCAGATTATGTAACCTCGCATCCCTACCCCCCCCCCCCCCCCCCACACACACACACACACGCTTTGGTGCGACGTTCGATCACCAGTGCCTGCGGGTGTCCAGTACAACGGGCGCAAGTTTTCCCCTCGCCTTGTGATAGGCATATCAGCGGTGATATGCTGGGCAAGTTGGTCAACCTTGCGTAAAGAAAAATAATTGGTGCAATGGCGCTCTTTGCCCAAAGCTGCCCTCCGGCCATAAAATGCCTAATCATCAACACCCACACACCTCCTGCCTCCTGAAATGCACCCAGTTCCTCACCTCTCCGCATGCTTTTCCCGCCCCTACGCTCCAGACGTTCAAGCACCGTTACCTACTCACCGATGTACTCAAGAAGGCGCAACTTACCCGCTTCACCCTCCATAAGGTCCATGCCCCTCAGCTACCCACCTGCACCTTCCAGGAGCTCCTCCCTCCCGAAGCCTCTGCCTACCAGAAGACGACGCAGAAGGCTCAGCCCACGACGCGCCCAACTCGCCCTTAGAGATGCCTGAACTCGCTATGAACCCACTTAACACAGGAACGAAAAAATGGCGGCGAAATCCGAATTAAATACGCAGTGGGTAGCTGGTCAGTGCAAAATCGAAATTTACAAGCAATACTGAAACGCACATTTGTCGCAGGATCTGATCTCCTGCGCATCTTTTTCCGTTTTTTTCAGCATGCGTTATATGTATCTTTATGTTGTTCCTCCCTTTGAAAACTGGCCTTTTTTTTAATTTTAACTATGTCCGCCTGTGATCAATGCAGCCTTTGGCTGTCTGCCCGCTACAATCTTTAAGGAAAACTGAAGGCAATTTGAAGTTAGCCTATATCGATATAATGCCGCGTTCTAATGACACATAGGCAACTTTTTCTGGACCATTAGCTTTTATAAGTATGAAAACAAATAAAAATCAAATACACAAGTCGCTACCACGAGCTCTATTCAAAGGAAAGTACGGGTTTGGGTTTGGGTTATGGGGTTTCACGTCCCAAAGCGACTAAAGGCTATGAGAGACGCCGTAGTGGAGGGCTCCGGAAATTTCGACCACCTGGGGTTCTTTAAAGTGCACTGACATCGCACAGTACACGGGCCTCTAGAATTTGGGTTTGGGTTATGGGGTTTAACCTTCCCAAAGCGACTAAAGGCTATGAGAGACGCCGTAGTGGAGGGCTCCGGAAATTTCGACCACCTGGGGTTCTTTAACGTGCAGTGACATCGCACAGTACACGGGCCTCTAGAATTTCTCCTCTAAAAAAATTCCACCGCCGCGGCCGGGATCGAACCCACTTCTTTCGGGTCAGCAGCCGAGCACCATAACCACTGAGCCACCACGGCGGCACAAGGAAACTACGATGATATTATTACTTCTTTATATCACGAAAACGACTAGAGCTGAAGACGGGGACTAAGAAATAGAAGAATGCAGAGCAGACAATAATCTTCTTGACATCTTCAATTTGGCGATCCCTGAGTTCTTGTCTTGACCTTATCCTTCTTGACTTGTTCAATTGGTTGCTCCCTGTATGACGCGCGTCTTTTTATAAGATAATTAACAACCAACTAACCAAACTTTCCTCCCGGGGTGCATACGCGTGTAACCCAAGATAGTTAACATCCCTATCCACTTTGAGACAGTAATCGTGAAGCCCTTATTTTTCTCGACATCTTCATTAGCGTTACGGCTTTGCATGGAACGGCGGTATAAAATGTTTTATTTTGAACTCCAAATTTCTCCGCCATCGATACGTCTCTGGCTGGCGAAGGAACATCAGGAGATCCACAAAGAAATACTAACGGAAGCTTTTTAAAAGAAAAAATTTAATGAACTTGTGCTTAGCGTGTCTTCGGGTGCCTCTAAGGAAAGATAAATTGTGAGACGGCCTCCTTGAGCTTCTCGATGACGCGCCCCTTTGGAAACCTCCAACACATTGAGAAACTTCTGCGACCTTGCATTGCAGTTACCTCGGGTGCCCGTTCAGAGTCTCAGAAGTCAAAGGGCACCGTGTAGAAGCGCTAGCTGTACCCTCACTGATGACAGCCTCTAGCATAAAACTACAGTTCAGGTACCGGGACTCGTTAAACAACCAGAATTTCGATCATCGCGCTTCAACGTGAACATCGAAGGACCAGTCACGAACTATATATAGCGTAATAGTCTGTCAGAAAAAATAATAAAACGTTGACAGAAGTTTCCCTTCATAGCACTTCTCCCCAAGTGAGCAATTCACACAAGCTTAGATTATGGCTCAGGGAAAAAAAAGATAGCGGAAGAAACAAGTATCATCGCAGTAGGTTATCGTGGTAAAAGATTCAGAGAACAGTTGGTGAAGTGCAAAAAGTGGTCGTGAAAGATCATCACCGTCTGCAAATTTGCTGTAATCATAAGAGCTCACCCGACTCTACTCTGCCAATACCTCTCTCTATAGGGTCTTCGATTTGGCCAGGTGTGGTTTATACACACACAACAAGCACATAATATGTGGTAAAAGTTAAGGCAGACTCGTACAAGGCAATCAGAACAATCGCAACGTTTGCCGCGCATCACTGTACCAGCCACAGCTAGTCGCTTAAGAGGAATTCAAAGCAGTGCTATATTTACAAGTAAAACCTTGCGAAAGATGAATAATGAATCGAAACACCGCCGCTGAACACCCCATGGTTCAGAGGTGGCAACTCAATTGGCTGCTTACATGCAGCATTGAAGCGTAGCAAGCCGGGAGCATTTTGCTTTCACTAATTGGAAATCACTCCCTGGGCTGTTTAATAATTCAATAGTAATATCCCTCCCTCTCCTCAGTTTCTACTTCCGCGCACGAAGAGAGGATAGAAATATAGAATCGACAGAAAAATAAACACAGGTGTAGTCTTTATTCTACTCTCCCCCGTTTCTAGCCAACCCTTCTCCGCGACAACACAGGCACTGCCGCTTCCTTCACGCACGGAGCTTCCCGGTCTAACGAGCAAACGAGACTTTGTTTACAGGAGATTCGTCATGCATACGGGTGCGGGGTTTGTGCGCCCTCTGACGTCATTGCCGTTATTCGTCCTGTCTCTCTAAAGGCAGCTACGAATTCCCTCGCTGTTTGCGTCGGCCGTGCCACGTTAGTACTCTGCTTGGGCGAGATTGCTGCAATAAGCTCACAGCCTTTTTAATATACTGCTGGAAAATGTTTCGCGAAAGACAGTTCGAAAATAGGCAGAAAGCAAAAGGACAGAGCGTTTCGCAAGTGAGACTTTAAAGTGCGCTGCGCAAACAAGCGATAAATGGTAACCTTGTTTTTAGCGACAGTTCGCGGAAGAAAGAGCGACGAATTTTAGCCCTTGGGGCATGTCTGAGAGACACCAAATTTAAAAGAGCAGCAAGTGATACTGTTTTCATTAAAACCAGCAAGAGGATTACGGCGCGAATTGTCACACGATAAATACTACGAAGTAAGCAAAACTCGTTATAATTTTTTTCTTTTACCGAGAAAGATTGTAGTGGTGATGGTGACGCAAAACATTTATTAGCTAAAAATAAGGTATAGTGTGCGGAGAGAGGGGACTTTAGTCCAGAGTTCCTATTGCTTTTCCTGTTAAGCGTGCCGGGTGGACCAGCTCCCGCTGGTATTCAAGGTGACAGGTGGTCATCGCGGACTCCCAGCTTTCAGGGATGAGTTTGGGTACTACTGTGGCTGCGCGGCAAGTACATGTGGTGTGAAATAGCGTCGGGAAGGCGTCGCAGACTGGGCATTTCATAGGATAGAGTGCGGGATGTATGTTTCCATGCTACCGCTTCTTTCCTCATGGACCGTTTGTGTGGCGGGGGGCAGGTCTGGCGCTTGAGCCGGTGGTGTTGAAGAATTGCGCTATACTGTTGGAGCACCAGTTATGAGGATCATAATCCGTCTTGCGAGATCCGGTTCGCACAAGCTCGGGCGATAGCGTGGACTCGCCGTTTCCACGGACTAACGCGTGACGAGATGTCCAAACAACAACAAGGCTACTCGGTACGTGTCGTTTGTTTTCCACGATGTAGTGGCGGCAGCGGACATTCTTTCTCTGACGTGATTGTCGCAGACCTCTTGGGAGTCGAAGAGGACGTAAATTTTTTGGCCCTCCGGGTTGGAGGCAGTTGCGAGTGCGATAGCTGTCTTTCCGGGCCACCAGGGTGGCCAAGTGGTCTGTGCGGTGGCTGAGGTTACTACCTGCAGTGTGGGATCAACTACACAGGTCGTCGATGCCTGGGATGTTTAAGTGCATTCTATATCTATCGCGCAGCACATGGGCGCCTTTTGACTTTTGAAAGTCTCCATCGAAAGGCGGCCGCGCGTTCGGGTTCGAACCCGGGTACACGGACTGAGTAGGCGAGCGCCTCAACCACCGAGCCATCGCCGCGGGTGGGTGATATCCACAGACTCATAATCAGCTCTACGAAACCTGTGATGCAAGCTAACGTAAACCAATCACCAGGCAGTATCTCATAACACTAGATACCTGCATCACTTGGGCAACGTCACAAGCCACTACACAAAATTTAAATGGATCCTAACACATTGTGGAATTACGGACAGCGGAAGGGTAGAAAAAGCGTCTCGCAAAACGTTCGAGAAAAATTTCAAAAAAGCCTATTATGAACGGGATAACCACTGGAGCTTGCCAATTTACCGTTATGCATTTCTTCACTCTAATGATCCACACTTAAAAACTGGACTCCTGCGTATACTCTCTCGACAGCTGAAATCTGTCTACCATTGAATTCAACTGATTGTCGCCTTAACAAACTGCTTCTGATAGTGCTTAGGCAAAGCGACCAGTCCACACTACGATAACTGTGGTTCGGTTGAAACTGCAACATGTTCTCTTGGAATGTTCGACTTACGCAGGCAAGCATGCATTTTACGAGCATCAAATGGAGTTTCTCGTGCAAGTTCCAGTAACACTGAACTGTGTTTGAGGCCCTTCTGCCTCTCTTACGCAGCAGTGCCACGTTTGTGATATTTTTGTTAACGACATTGGACAAGTTAACCTACTTTTAAAATATTTTGTATACCCCTAATAGTTTGGATGATGAGGCGGTACGTGCTTCTTGAGGGCGGACGCTTCGCTCTCCCAGGCTTCAAAAAAAATTTGGTGGACTTCTTAACTAGGATCTTGAAGAAAAAATGCGATAGTAATTAGGAAGTCTGCCATGGTGTCTTTCACTTCGGCGTCCCTATCAGCCTGAGTCGCTTTGGGACTTTAAATCGCATAAACCATAAACCCTTATAATATTATACTAATCCAACACCCGTATACCCTTTTATGCACCCACTAATCAAACTTAATCCATTTTCTGAGGTGGCCGTAATTCCAAAATCTTGAGGGCTCTTTGAAATTTTTGTTCGTTGGCCAACCTTAAACTTTTGAGGGTCCCCAGTTTTTCAGACAGGTCTGTGCCCTTTGACAGATTCTTGTGGTCACGTGCTGGTGATTTCGTCATATACTCCCAATTTCATTCAGAGATGGTGGGCAGTCCTCATTCTACTACCGGCGCAGTGGTGCAGGGGTTAAGCGATACACCTCTACCCCGGCAGGTGGCTGTTACAAACAGAGCCACCGCTGGCGCTTGCGACACCCTGATTGCTTTTCCCTAACTCCCGTAAGTCTCAACTCAGCGCCACAGTGGGCAGTTCACTTATAATCACGTGGTCAGGTTTTAATCGCCCCACAGGGCTCTAGGACCTGTTTCGGAGATCAGAAAATTTCGTGACAGAGAAGCCGGAATTTTTTGTTGTTTGACAACGACTAAATTGCGCTCGCATTAAAAGAAAATCTGCTCTCTTCATACATAACACCGGCATTGACCCATGTGCCCCTTTTACCGCTTTCATAACAAAAGTTTCGCTCTTATTCAGCTGAACGTAATGCGATAAACCTTCCCCTAGATACAACTCTCGTTTCACCCTTGATAATAAAATAACGGCTTACGGTCGTCATAAACGCTTGGAAATAAGTGTACAACACGTGTGCCTGTTTTATCTGTGAAAGCAGCTCAAGCTGCTGCTGCCTCACAAGTACCTAATGAACCATTGATGATGTTACTATTACAAAGCCTTGTACCGTTTATTTGTTTGTGCTCGATTCCACCAGCACGTGGCTTTAGCACTTTATCTCTGTCTCAAGATGCGATCAGGTTTATCTCCAATGGTCGCTGCCGGGAAGAACCGATTCTACTTTGTTCTAAACTGTTGTGGTATCTTCGCAGCAGTATCTCTGTAGGTGGTTGTCAGCTTGAAATTAAGCAGCGAGAGCAGCGGGCACTGTGTTCGATGACCGCCGAGAACGATTGTTGTTAACGCCGCCACCAAGTCATTCAGTTCTTTGTTGGTGGGAGTCAGCACCAATAAAGAGTTTCTTTTGGAAGCAACGCTTGTTGTTGGCAGCACTGCCGAGCTTGCCTGGCCGTATTGGCGGGATGGTCGTAGTTGCCGTTCACCGTAGTTAGCGTACAACGTTGCTGAAGCTCTGGTTAGCAGAAATAAACCACCGTGCTCTGCTGTTGCATCAAGGCCGTATGGCTGCTGGCGTTATAGTTAACGTAATTAGAATGCCCGAGACACGTCGACAGACTTTATGCTGTTTCCAAATCATCTCCTGCAGTCACCAAATAACCCAACCGCACAATGTTACGTTGCTGCACCTAGTACCACTAAAGGAAGTTGATATTCAGATCTTCACCCTCCAGATGGCACAATACGTCAGTGAGGTCGACCAATCTCAGATTTCCATTTTAGCTGGCACCCAAGCGGCAGCGGTGCTACTTTCTTCTGTGAAAGTACAATGCCATCACTTTGTATTTCTACAATCTTTTCAAACACACCAAATAAGGTTATTACGAGGACGTGACACCCAATAGGTCGTGCACAACGCCTGTCTCCGTTTTTTTCTGGTCTTTTAAAGCAAAAGCTTTCCTAGGCTCGTCAAGCGAAGGTCAACGGCGCGGTACATTTGACCTCCAAGTGTAGATGTGGAGGTGTGTCAGGCATGGTAAGCCACGGGGCGTAAGACGCGACTCACCGTGACCGCCACGGCGCGATCACCACCTCGCCAGCTATGTCCAAGGGACTAACCACTCGACTCGCCCTTCGCTTGAAAGGGAGACGGCGCCGCTCTCAGGTGCGTACACCCTACCAACTCGCAGTTTTTCACCAGGGATGAAGCGAGTCAGCCTTGGCCCTCTACGCCGTCGGGACGGTCTCGTAGACGATGGGCAGAGTCTTATCATCCAGCTGGAATTGCCAATCATGCTAAATATTTAGCGATAGATAGGGAAGTTATACGTGTCAAGCTATAGGCAAAGAATGAAGAGGAACAGGACCGTCGACTGCCTCAAGGGCGGTTGAAGGATGCGGGAAGACTGCAGCGAAGACCTTTGGAGGCAACCGCTGTTGCGTCTGCCTCCGCCACGGCTTCAGAAACGGACGAAGAGGTTGAGTCTAACCCGGCTTGGCAACACAGTATAACCACGCATAACAAACCTCTCGCTAGCATGACCAGGATTAGCCAGGCTAAGCCGCAAATATTTTTTTTGTTTCCAGGTTCCTGCTCAGTACCAGTTATGCAGTTCCGCAGTGGTGTTGCAGTGGTATCGCATATTTCTAAATATAACTGATACACCCACACATCTAAAATATTCTTCGCGCTCATTTTACTTTTAAATGCTCTATTGTGCTTGTTGCACCTTTTGTAACGATTATTGTCATTTCTTCTATTTGAATGTACTTGGTTTATCAATATAATACATATGGACCCAGTTTTCTACCATACACTTAATATCCAGCAAATTAAGCACATTATTTTGTTTGGGGTGAGTTGAACCAAATTCCGGGGCACGATTGCTAACATTGCCAGCACGAAGTGAACCGTAGAGAACCAGACAGTGCCAAGCTGGTGAAAGACGTTAATTCTTCAATTGCGATGTACTCCAGCGCCACTGTGGGATAAGCAGAGCCGACCTCCGGTGCTAAATTGCTAACGGAGCCAGTCCGAAGTGAAACCTAGGGCACCAGACAACACCGGTCTGATGAAGGATGTTTATTCGCTGCCTGTACTCCACTCCAGCACCTCTGTGGGCTGAGGTGAACCTAGTCCCGGTGCACTATTTCTAACGCAGCCAGCCCGAAGTGAAGCGCAGGCCGCCAGACAACGCCGGTCTGATGAACGATGTTCATTCGTCGCTTCTAACTCACTCCAGCACATCTGTGGGGTGGGTTGAATCGAGTTCTGGTGCACTATTTCTAACGGAGCCAGCCCGAAGTGAAGCCCAGGCCGCCAGACAACGCCGGTCTGATGAAGGATGTTCATTCGTCGCTTCTAATGCACTCCAGCACATCTGTGGGGTGGGTTGAACGGAGTTCCGGTGCACTATTTCTAACGGAGCCAGCCCGAAGTGAAGCCCTGGCCGCCAGACAACGCCGGTCTGATGAAGGATGTTCATTCGTCGCTTCTAACGCACTCCAGCACATCTGTGGGGTGGGTTGAACCGAGTTCCGGTGCACTATTTCTAACGGAGCCAGCCCGAAGTGAAGCCCAGGCCGCCAGACAACGCCGGTCTGATGACGGATGTTCATTCGTCGCTTCTAATGCACACCAGCACATCTGTGGGGTGGGTTGAACCGAGTTCCGGTGCACTATTTCTAACGGAGCCAGCCCGAAGTGAAGCCCTGGCCGCCAGACAACGCCGGTCTGATGAAGGATGTTCATTCGTCGCTTCTAACGCACTCCAGCACATCTGTGGGGTGGGTTGAACCGAGTTCCGGTGCACTATTTCTAACGGAGCCAGCCCGAAGTGAAGCCCTGGCCGCCAGACAACGCCGGTTTGATGAAGGATGTTCATTCGTCGCTTCTAATGCACACCAGCACATCTGTGGGGTGGGTTGAACCGAGTTCCGGTGCACTATTTCTAACGGAGCCAGCCCGAAGTGAAGCCCTGGCCGCCAGACAACGCCGGTCTGATGAAGGATGTTCATTCGTCGCTTCTAACGCACTCCAGCACATCTGTGGGGTGGGTTGAACCGAGTTCTGGTGCACTATTTCTAACGGAGCTAGCCCTAAGTGAAGCCCCACCCGCCAGACAACGCCGGTCTGATGACGGATGTTCATTCGTCGCTTCTAATGCACACCAGCACATCTGTGGGGTGGGTTGAACCGAGTTCCGGTGCACTATTTCTAACGGAGCCAGCCCGAAGTGAAGCCCTGGCCGCCACACAACGCCGGTCTGATGAAGGATGTTCATTCGTCACTTCTAATGCACACCAGCACATCTGTGGGGTGGGTTGAACCGAGTTCCGGTGCACTATTTCTAACGGAGCCAGCCCGAAGTGAAGCCCTGGCCGCCAGACAACGCCGGTCTGATGAAGGATGTTCATTCGTCGCTTCTAACGCACTCCAGCACATCTGTGGGGTGGGTTGAACCGAGTTCCGGTGCACTATTTCTAACGGAGCCAGCCCGAAGTGAAGCCCTGGCCGCCAGACAACGCCGGTCTGATGGATGTTCATTCGTCGCTTCTAATGCACACCAGCACATCTGTGGGGTGGGTTGAACCGAGTTCCGGTGCACTATTTCTAACGGAGCCAGCCCGAAGTGAAGCCCTGGCCGCCAGACAACGCCGGTCTGATGAAGGATGTTCATTCGTCGCTTCTAACGCACTCCAGCACATCTGTGGGGTGGGTTGAACCGAGTTCTGGTGCACTATTTCTAACGGAGCCAGCCCGAAGTGAAGCCCAGGCCGCCAGACAACGCCGGTCTGATGACGGATGTTCATTCGTCGCTTCTAATGCACACCAGCACATCTGTGGGGTGGGTTGAACCGAGTTCCGGTGCACTATTTCTAACGGAGCCAGCCCGAAGTGAAGCCCTGGCCGCCAGACAACGCCGGTCTGATGAAGGATGTTCATTCGTCGCTTCTAACGCACTCCAGCACATCTGTGGGGTGGGTTGAACCGAGTTCCGGTGCACTATTTCTAACGGAGCCAGCCCGAAGTGAAGCCCAGGCCGCCAGACAACGCCGGTCTGATGACGGATGTTCATTCGTCGCTTCTAATCCACACCAGCACATCTGTGGGGTGGGTTGAACCGTGTTCCGGTGCACTATTTCTAACGGAGCCAGCCCGAAGTGAAGCCCTGGCAGCCAGACAACGCCGGTCTGATGACGGATGTTCATTCGTCCCTTCTAATGCACACCAGCACATCTGTGGGGTGGGTTGAACCGAGTTCCGGTGCACTATTTCTAACGGAGCCAGCCCGAAGTGAAGCCCTGGCCGCCAGACAACGCCGGTCTGATGAAGGATGTTCATTCGTCGCTTCTAACGCACTCCAGCACATCTGTGGGGTGGGTTGAACCGAGTTCCGGTGCACTATTTCTAACGGAGCCAGCCCGAAGTGAAGCCCAGGCCGCCAGACAACGCCGGTCTGATGACGGATGTTCATTCGTCGCTTCTAATGCACACCAGCACATCTGTGGGGTGGGTTGAACCGAGTTCCGGTGCACTATTTCTAACGGAGCCAGCCCGAAGTGAAGCCCTGGCCGCCAGACAACGCCGGTCTGATGACGGATGTTCATTCGTCGCTTCTAACGCACTCCAGCACATCTGTGGGGTGGGTTGAACCGAGTTCCGGTGCACTATTTCTAACGGAGCCAGCCCGAAGTAAAGCCCTGGCCGCCAGACAACGCCGGTCTGATGACGGATGTTCATTCGTCGCTTCTAACGCACTCCAGCACATCTGTGGGGTGGGTTGAACCGAGTTCCGGTGCACTATTTCTAACGGAGCCAGCCCGAAGTAAAGCCCTGGCCGCCAGACAACGCCGGTCTGATGAAGGATGTTCATTCGTCGCTTCTAATGCGCTCCAGCACATCTGTGGGGTGGGTTGAACCGTGTTCCGATGCACTATTTCTAACGGAGCCAGCCCGAAGTGAAGCCCTGGCCGCCAGACAACGCCGGTCTGATGAAGGATGTTCATTCGTCGCTTCTAATGCACACCAGCACATCTGTGGGGTGGGTTGAACCGAGTTCCGGTGCACTATTTCTAACGGAGCCAGCCCGAAGTGAAGCCCTGGCCGCCAGACAACGCCGGTCTGATGAAGGATGTTCATTCGTCGCTTCTAACGCACTCCAGCACATCTGTAGGGTGGGTTGAACCGAGTTCCGGTGCACTATTTCTAACGGAGCCAGCCCGAAGTGAAGCCCAGGCCGCCAGAAAACGCCGGTCTGATGAAGGATGTTCATTCGTCGCTTCTAACGCACTCCAGCACATCTGTGGGGTGGGTTGAACCGAGTTCCGGTGCACTATTTCTAACGGAGCCAGCCCGAAGTGAAGCCCAGGCCGCCAGACAACGCCGGTCTGATGACGGATGTTCATTCGTCGCTTCTAATGCACACCAGCACATCTGTGGGGTGGGTTGAACCGTGTTCCGGTGCACTATTTCTAACGGAGCCAGCCCGAAGTGAAGCCCTGGCCGCCAGACAACGCCGGTCTGATGAAGGATGTTCATTCGTCGCTTCTAACGCACTCCAGCACATCTGTGGAGTGGGTTGAACCGAGTTCCGGTGCACTATTTCTAACGGAGCCACCCCGAAGTGAAGCCCTGGCCGCCAGACAACGCCGGTCTGATGAAGGATGTTCATTCGTCGCTTCTAACGCACTCCAGCACATCTGTGGGGTGGGTTGAACCGAGTTCCGGTGCACTATTTCTAACGGAGCCAGCCCGAAGTGAAGCCCAGGCCGCCAGACAACGCCGGTCTGATGACGGATGTTCATTCGTCGCTTCTAATGCACACCAGCACATCTGTGGGGTGGGTTGAACCGAGTTCCGGTGCACTATTTCTAACGGAGCCAGCCCGAAGTGAAGCCCTGGCCGCCAGACAACGCCGGTCTGATGACGGATGTTCATTCGTCGCTTCTAACGCACTCCAGCACATCTGTGGGGTGGGTTGAACCGAGTTCCGGTGCACTATTTCTAACGGAGCCAGCCCGAAGTGAAGCCCTGGCCGCCAGACAACGCCGGTCTGATGAAGGATGTTCATTCGTCGCTTCTAATGCACTCCAGCACATCTGTGGGGTGGGTTGAACCGTGTTCCGATGCACTATTTCTAACGGAGCCAGCCCGAAGTGAAGCCCTGGCCGCCAGACAACGCCGGTCTGATGAAGGATGTTCATTCGTCGCTTCTAATGCACTCCAGCACATCTTTGGGGTGGGTTGAACCGAGTTCCGGTGCACGATTGCTAACATAGCCAGCCTGAAGTGAACCCTAGAGCGCCAGGAAACCGGTGAAAGGCGATCATTCTTCGCTTGCAATGTATTCCAGCGCCACTGTCGGCAGAGCAGAACCGACTTCCGGTGCAAAATTGCTAACGGAGGCAATCAGAAGTGAAGCCTAGGGCGCTAGACAACACCGGCTGATAGAGGACGTTCATTCGTCGCCTGTACTGCACTCCAGCACCTCTGTAGGGTGAAGTGCACCGAGTTCCGGTGCATGATTTCTAACGGAGCACGCCCGAGGTAAAACCTTGAGCTGCAGTCAACGCCGATCCAATGAAGGACATTCATTCTTCGCATGTAATGCATTCAAGCATATCGGTGGGCTGAGTTGAATCGAATTCTAGTGCACGATTGCTAACGCAGCCAGCCCCACTTGAACCTTACAGCTCCAAACACAGCTGATCTGATAAAGGACGTTCATTTTCCGCTTCCAATGCACTCCAGCAAATCTATCGCCTGAGTTGAACCGAGTTATGGTGCACAATTGTTAACATAGCCAGCTCGAAGTTAACGCTAGAGCGCCAGGCAACGCCGAGCTTATGGACGTTCATCCATCGCTTGCAATGTATTCCCGCACCACTGTGAGCTGGGCAGAACCGACTTCTGGTGCTCAATTAATAACAGAGCCAGCCCGAATGAAGCCCAGGGTGCCAGACAACGCCGGTTGGATGAAGGGCGTTCATTCTTCGTCTGTACTGTACTCTAGCACCTCTGTGGGCTGAGTTGAACAGAGTTCCGGTGCGCAATTTCCAACAGAGCCAGCCCGAAGCGAAACCTAGAGCCCCAGGCAACGCCGATCTCATGAAAGACGTTCATTATTTTCTTCTATTGCACTCCAGAACCTCTCTGGGCTGAGTTGAACCGAGTTCCGGTGCATGATTTCTAACGGAGGCAGCATGAAGGGAAACCTTTAGCTCCAGACAACGCCGATCTGATGAAGGCCATTCATTCTTCGCTTCTAATGCATTCCAGTGCCTCTCTACCCTGAGTTGAACCGAGTGCCGGTGCACAATTGTACCGGTGCATAATTGCTAATGGAGCCAGCCCGAAGTGAGCCCTAGAGCACTAGACAACGCAGATTTCATGAAGGGCGTTCATTCATCGCGTGCAATGCAGTCCAGCATCTATGTGGGCTTTGTTGAATCGAGTGCCGGTGCACAATTCCTAACGGAGCCAGCCTGAAGTGATTCCTAGAGCGTAAGCTAATGAGGATCTGATGAAGGACGTCCATTATTCGCTTCCGAAGGCCGCTCCCGAGGAATATGCCCCCTTCCCACCAAAAGCAGCGACACAGAGCCCGTGAGAAGGCACTCCATCGAGCGTACGGCTCCGAGCCGGACGCTGTGTGGGTGGACGCTGCCTCCACGGGTGATGAAGCGACAGCAGCAGTGGTACACTCATCTTTATACACCCTCCTCACACTACCTTTCCCTCCTGACATCTCCCCAGAGGCTGCAGAGGAAGCACCCATTGCACTTGCTATCACCTCCACGGAAGCCCGGTCCATTTTAAGTGACTCTAAAACTGCGATTCTAAATTTTGCTCGAGGCCGAGTCCATTAACCTCGCCCGATGCGCCCCCGCCCCACCAAGAGGAGCTGATATGGGTGCCTGCGCACTCCGGGGATCCCGGAAATGAGGCCGCCAACCTTTTATCCCGAGGTTCTTTAAACCGGGCTCAGGTAGCCTCGGAGTGGGGATTCACGAACGAGCGCATTCACTCATTCAGCGAGCTGACGCAGGCATACAGAGCCTCCCGCCAGGTCTACCCCCGCCCCACCCCTCCCTAAATAACAAACAAGCAACACTATTATGCAGACTACAGGCAAACACTCTTCCCTCACCCCTTACCCTAGCCAATTATCATCCCTCCTTCCCCATTCCTGCTTGCGCCCTATGCCCAGAACCCTGCACATCTTCCGTCCACATCCTTTCCCTCTGCCCGGCGGACCCTCCGCCGCGGGACCTAGAGAACCTCAAGACCTGGGAGGACTGGGAGACCTTGCTGCGCTCGGAGGACCCGGCCGCGCAGACCATCGCCACCGGCCGGCTGGTGTTATGGACCTAAGGAACATAAACACTTGAGTGCAGTGGGGTCGTGCTGGAACCCTGGAGCGTGCCCCGAATTCCACTTACTATAAAGTTTCCACCTCATTGACCCCACACGCACCAAATCAGCAACACAGCACAACGTGACCCGCCTCACACATGAACACATTGACGACCCCGACACCCTACTAGACACACTTCAAACCACGTACACATCTCCAGGCGGCCCCATACCTCTACCCCACTACACAGGACAAGCAAATCACACACTCCACACCGACACCACGGAGACGGATGTCAGAACGGCCCTCCTGATTCACCGCGCCAACTCCGCACCTCATGCAGAACAAATCACAAATTCAATGCTCCGTAATCTGGATGACCAATCGATCACCCACATTACGAAATACTTCAACCAGTGCTGCAGCGAGGGTAACATCCCGCAGTCCTCGCGCAAACCGAAGGTAATATTGACGCCGGCGTTCGTACCCACCAAAGCGCCTTTTAAGAAGAGGAGGAAGTGTGTGTGGAAGTGTTCTAGAAGCGCACGTGCCTGGCTACGCCGCTACGCCGCTGTTGACCCTAGGCCGCTTATTAGCAACGTGACATGTGGTGGAGGTGCTGGGTACGTCGTTAATGCAACGTACGCCCCCTTCAAGCCGCAATGCCAGCCCCGCACAAATACCGCCGATAGACACGCCAGTCCACTAGGGCAGTCGCCGATTGCAGGGCTTACCTCCCGAATTTGGACTGCTCCCTGTTTCCTATTGTTCACGGAAGGCGACTGCTACAACAATGAATCCTACACCTACAGTACCGCCGGTCCTGCTCCACCACCAGCGAGAGCCACCACATTTCTACGGTAAACCACACGAAGACGCCGAGGACTGGCTGGACCAGTACGACCGGGTGGCCATCTACAAAGGTTGGGGCGCTGACTGCAAGACGCGTCATGTGTATTTCGCCCTTGAAGACTACGCAAGGACATGGTTTCTAAACAATGAAGCTGGCCTTGAAACGTGGGATACGTTTGAACACAGTTCCTCCACGTCTTCAAGGACAGCACGATGCGTAAGGAGAAAGCCGACCTGTTTTTAAAGGCCCGATATCAACTGCCCAACGAAAGTGTGACGGTGTACGTAAAGGAAATGAAGAGACTCTTCCGACGTGCGGACCCGAGTATGTAGGAGGAGAGGAAAGTGAGCTTCTTAATGAAAGGTGTCAAGGAGCAGCTGTGCGCCGGCCTGGTTCGAAGTCCTCCTGTGACTGTAGATGACTTCGTAAAAGAGGCTAGCACCATATAAAAGTCTTTGGACATGAGGGCCCGGCAGTACGACCGTACAACAGCGTCGATGCTCACGGCCACTGTGGACGGCGCTACTGTGACTTCAGCAGACTCTCTGCGTGAGATTATCCGATGCGTCGTAAGGGAAGAACTGGCGAAGCTCTTTCCGGACAAGGAACAGCCTCAGGTTGGCACACTTGCTAACTTTGTCCGTGAGGAGGTGCAACAAGCTCTAGGTACTTGTACTCCGCCACCTGTTCCAGGCCCTGTGCAGCCTCATCCCCCGAATCTCAGCTACGCCGCCGTCACACGCCGTTTTCTTCCGTCCCAGCCGAACCCACGTTACAACACACCTGACGCCGCCGCTGCGCGAGCTCCACCTCCCCAGCCGAATTCTCCACTGCGCCTAGGACGCCGCAGGAGGGATGTCTGGAGAGCGCCTGACAATCAGCCGCTATGCTACCATTGCGGTGAGGCTGGACATGTTTGGCGCCGCTGCCCATACAAGGAGATGGGCCTTCGAGGATTCCCCGTCGGTTGTCCTCGTCCGATGTATGGAGAACGACCGCAGGAGATCGCGGATTACATCTCGCAAGCGGACTCCGTACAGCGCCGTTTCTCTCGATCTCCATCACCGCGTCGCTACAGTTCCCCAGGGTAACGCCAGTCTCGGAGTCCCCGTAGGGGAAACTAGATGCAGCAGCCTCTGGAGTTGTGGCTGCTCAACGTCAAAGTATACAAGATCCTCCAGCGCCACAAGATTGTTCTCAGCCAACGCCGAACTCCGTAGCCGTACCGACGATTCCTGAGCCCACGTACCACAAAACTAGCCGATGTCCTGACGCACCCCTCAGTGCCCACGACGCCTTTCCTCGAAGCCGCACTCCTTCGACGCACCACAGCCGAGACAGAACTCCGCGACATCCGCAATGTAAGACACCATCAACTGCCGACTTGAAGATTTCGGTTGACGGCGCCGATGTAACCGCGCTTGTGGATACTGGTGCCGATTATTCTGTACTTAGTGGACAGTTCGCCGCGGCACTAAAAAAGGTCACAACCGCTTGGGACGGCCCACTGATGCGTACTGCAGGGGGACATTTGATTACACCTACCGGAACGTGCACGTCGAGGGTAACCGTGCAAAGCCAAACATTCTTGACAACGTTCGTAGTGTTAGCCGAGTGCTCCCCGGACGTCATACTCGGAATGGACTTTCTGACCGACAACGGTGCAGTTATTGATCTCCAATCGCAGTCCGTCCAGTTCTCGACCGAGGAGGCCATATCTGTGAATAGTGTTCTCCCAGCGGCGCTGCACATTCTGGACGAACACGTGACCGTGCCTCCACGTTCAAGTGTAATGGTAACCGTCGCTCCAAGAACATACGGCAAATTGAGGGTGTCGTCGAAAGCAAGCCGCTGTTGCTACTGGACAGAGGAATTTCCGTCGCCAGGGCGGTTGTCCTCCTTGAAGATAGCAAGGTCAATGTTCTTCTCACCAACTTCAGCAACGAACACCAACGCCTTAACAAGGGGACGACTGTGACGTATATTGACGCTCTTAGTGAAACTATGTGTGTGCACAGTTTAACAACTGCCTCAACAACTGAGCCCGATGGACTTACTTGTGTTAAATACGATATTAACCCAACCCTGCCGCTCGAGCAGCGAGACAAAGTGCGGGAACTGCTCAATCGCTACCGTGGTGCCTTCGCGTCCTCGCCACGCGTCGGGCGGACGCATCTTGCGAAACATCGCATTATTACCGATGAAAATGTTCCGCCACTCCGACAGTCACCTTATCGAGTGTCTGCCAAAGAACGTGAGGCTATTAGCACACAAGTAAAAGAAATGCTCGCAAACGACGTTATTCGCCCTTCTAGGAGCCCGTGGGCGGCACCTGTAGTGCTTGTGAAGAAGAAGGACGGCACCTTACGATTCTGCGTTGACTACCGTCGGTTAAACAACATCACTAAAAATGATGTGTATCCACTGCCCAGAATTGACGACGCCTTGGATCGCTTATGCAGCACCAGATATTTCTCCTCCATAGACTTGAAGTCTGGATATTGGCAAATCGAGGTAGACCACAGAGACCGCGAAAAGACGGCATTCATCACTCCAGACGGGTTGTATGAATTTCAGGTGATGCCATTTGGTCTTTGTTCGGCACCCGCGACTTTCCAAAGTTCATGGACACCGTTCTTGCGGATTTGAAGTGGCATACTTGTCCGGTCTCCTGGACGACGTCATCGTTTTTGCCCCGTCTTTCGAGGAGCACCTTCGTCGCCTCGAGGAGGTCGTGCAGGCCATAACGTCATCAGGCCTTACTCTAAATGTCGAAAAATGCCATTTTGCATATGAAGAGTTAAAGCTGTTAGGCCGTGTCGTGAACCAAAAAGGGGTCCTTCCGGATCCCGACAAAACATCCGCCATTGCCCGTTTTACACCGCCGAGTGACCAAAAGGAAGTTCGTCGCTTCCTCGGGCTATGCGCGTATTAGCGCCGCTTCGTGGAGAATTTCTCTAAAATTGCTTCACCCCTTACTGATCTCACAAAAGCGCATGTACCATTCAAGTGGGAACCTCAGCAGCAGAAGGCGTTTCAAGAGCTTCACCGCCGCCTGCAGTCACCCCCCGTGCTGGCGCACTTTGATGAGTATGCTGACACAAGGGTCCACACCGATGCGAGCAACGTTGGTTTGGGCGCTGTCCTCGTTCAAGTTCAGCGAGACCAACAACGTGTCATCGCCTATGCCAGCTGTGCACTCTCCAAGACAGAAGCCAACTACTCTGCCTCTGAAAAAGAATGCCTGGCCATCGTATGGGCTGTTTCCAAGTTCAGACCCTACCTTTATGGCCGTTCCTTCAAAGTCGTGACTGATCATCACTCACTATGCTGGTTGACCAATCTCAAGGATCTTTCCGGCCGCCTAGCTAGATGGAGCCTTCGACTTCAAGAGTTCGATAACACCGTCATATACAAATCCGGTCGTACTCACGCAGACGCAGACTGCTTATCTCGTGCCCCTGTGCAACCAGCTCCGGATGACGCTACTGACGACGATGAAGTATTCCTGAGCGCGATACATACCAACGATTTCGCCGAGCATCAACGCGCCGACCCCGATCTTTGCGACGTCATTCGTTATCTTGAAGGTGCCAGCAGCACAGTCCCTAAAGCCTTCAGGCGCGCTTGGTCGTCTCTCTGCATACGTAACGATGTTCTCTTTAAGAAGAACTTCTCTGCCAACACTAGGATATACTTGCTGGTCGTCCACGTGTCCCTACGCAATGAAATTCTTCACGCCTGCCATGACGAACCCGGTTCTGGCCACCTAGAAGTTACTAGAACACAAGCCAGAATTCAAGACAAGTACTACTGGCCTCGCCTGAGCCATGACGTTGCACGTTACGTTCGCACTTGCCGGGATTGCCAGCGCCGTAAGGTTCCGCCCGTGAAGCCAGCCGGATTCCTAAAGCCCATTGAGCCGCCTTCGCAAGCGTTTAAACACGTCGGCATGGACTTCCTGGGACCTTTCCCTACATCAGTCTCCGGAAAAAGGTGGATAATCGTAGCCACTGATTACCTCACGCATTATGCCGAGACGGCCTCCCTTCCGAGTAGCACCGCCCTCGAAGTAGCCCAGTTCTTTCTGCATCAAATCGTCTTACGTCATGGTGCTCCACAAGGTTTGATTACGGACAGAGGGGCTGCCTTCTCCTCTGAGCTCCAGCATCATATTCTAGTTTTCAGTCACACCAGTCACCGTAAGACGACTTCTTATCATCCCCAAACTAACGCACTGACGGAACGTCTGAACAAGACGCTTGCAGATATGTTTTCCATGTACGTGGACGTGGAACATAAGACCTGGGGCGACGTCCTGCCCTATGTTACGTTCGCGTATAATACAGCCGTACAAGAAACCACCAACACGACGCCGTCTAGCCTCGTCTATGGCCGTCAGGTAACGACCACACTCGATGCCATGTTGCCCCATGACGACGATCACACGAATTACGACGTTGCATCCTTCTTACACCGCGCCGAAGCTGCCCGCCAACTAGCACGGCTTCGCCTTCAAGACCAACAGGGCCAGGACGCGCAACGCTACAACCTACGGAGGCGGCTTGCTGAATACCTCCCGGGTGATCTTGTCTAGGTTTGGTCCCCGATGCGACAACGCGGCCTAGGTCAAAAGCTCCTGGGCCGCTATTTCGGTCCTTACCGGATTGTGCGACGCCTTGGAGCCCTGAATTATGCAGTCACCCCTCACGGGACTCAACAGTCTCGACGCCACCACCGCCCCGAGGTGGTCCACATAGTTCGACTGAAGCCCTACTACGACAGGACGCACTAACTGTTCCAGCGACCAGCCCTGCGTCCGTGCCGGAATCGGGTCGATGCCTTCGGAGGAGGGGGCTAATGACGCCGGCACTCGTGCCGACCAAAGCGCCTTTTAAGAAGAGGAGGAAGTGTGTGTGGAAGTGTTCCAGAAGCGCACCTCCCTGGCTATGCCGCTACGCCGCTGTTGACCCTAGGCCGCTTATTAGCAACGTGACAATATTCATACCTAAACCCAACAAACCACTTACACTTCAAAACCTTCGCCCGATTTCGCTAACCTCAATTCCTCGGGAAGCTCCTCGAGCATGTTGTGGTAGCGAGACTCACAAGTCACATGGCAGACAACAGTCTTTACCCGCGTACCATGGTGGGATTTCGCCCCCATCTTTCCGCAATGGACGCCATGCGGCAACTCACACACGACATCTTCGACCCGCTTCTTCCAGGTCACACCAAGGCAGTCTTAGCTTTGCATATCTCCAAAGCTTTTGATCGCACTAAACATCAGGCGATCATGACTGCTCTATCCCCATTGAATGTGGGTGCGCGCACGTATGCCTACATTCAAGCATCCCTCACTGACCGCATGGCTGACATACACTTCGGCCAGGGCTGTGGCATGTTGCAAGTTGCGTGTCCGCGCCGAGGGTGCCGCCACGCTAGAAACGATTGCAGCGATCCTGGTATTAGCGGTAAAGGCGGCAGCAGTTAAGCCTAATATAACTGAAATTTGTCGGCCACTGTCAATATAGAAACATGCTTATGAACTAAATTATAACCAGCTATAGGTATTAAAAATAAGATATCAAGAAATTAGATGCGAAGATGACGCCGCGGGCAACGCGGCAGCAGACGACAAGCAGACAACGCCCGGTCAGCCGCGCAAGCGACAACGGCGCCGTCGGCGACATTCGCACTGCAGCAGCATCATTGGCGTCATGTCGAATCACACAGTGAGCTTTTCTTGGAGTCTTTATGCTAAGAACTAGCGCTGCAGCATATTATGTTGTCCCTAGCCCAACGCACTGTGATTTCTTCTACACGAGTCAAAGGTTGAAAATTTTCGCTGCCTTTCTCTGCGTGTGTTTATTCATAGCCACAGACTGATGCGTTTCAATACATGTCAGATGTTTTACTTCCCTGCTATTTACCTCAATCTCTTACAAAGTCGCGTACAAACCTATATTCAGTCATGTAGCATTTTATTATGTATACTGTCCCTACCTTGAAACCTTTTTTTCTCCCCTATATATTCATTGTGCGCTCTTTTCTTCTAGGTTTACAATAATGACTTTTTTTTAATTTGGTTGTTAGGATGCCTGTTTCTGGCACTGCAATGTCACTGGTAACTGAAATCACTTTTTGAACATCGATTGTCACTGCTGATGTTCTTTTAATAAATTGTTCTTTGTACGAAACCATTTACGCTTTTCGCTCTCGAGCGAGCGCAGCTGCTAATCAGTCGCGCCGCTCGCCACCATACACCATGCTACATAAACAGACACATCGAAATTCAAAAGCGAGTGAGCAGATTTCGTAAGTACTTGGGAAATCAAGCGTGAATGCAGCGCGGGATCAGTTAATCACCAGTATTTACAAAGCTTGGATCGAGCTAGCGGCCGCCAGCACCATGAACGCGCGAGCAACCAGCCACAACCAGCCTCCTAGCGCTCGCCGCCATATTGGATTTTTGATGCGTTTAGCGCCTCTCCCAGGTGCCGCCGCCATCGCCTTAAAAAAAACGGCCCTATTCGCTCTATGAGAGAGTCACTCCGTTGCCTAGGCCCACTGTCTTCCCCCTCCTACACGCTTCAGAGTATTGGCACCTCTCAAGGGCCCGTCCTTTCCCTCTTTCTCTTTAACATTACTCTGATCCCCCTGGTCCGAAAATTGGCAACTATTCCCCACCTGAGGCACACTCTTTATGCCGACGATATCACCCTGTGGAGAGAGAGATAGAGAAAAAAATTTATTTACAGAGGAATTCGGGGCACGCCCCAGGGTCCCCGTACGACCCCACTGCACTCAAGTGTTTATGTTCCGAAGGTCCATAACACTGGCAGCACGGCCGGTGGCGATGGTCTGCACGGCCGGGTCCTCCGAGCGCAGCAGGGTCCCCCGGTCCTCTCAGGTCTAGAGGTTCTCTAGGTCCCGCGGGGGAGGGTCCGCCGGGCAGAGGGAAATGATGTGGAGGGAAGAGGCGACGGGTTCTGGGCATAGAGTGCATGCCGGAGTGGGGAAGGAGGGATGATAATGGACTAGGGTAAGGGGTGAAGGGAGTGTGTGTGTCTGTAGTCTGCGCCAGAGTGTTGCGTGTTTGTTATCTAGGGAGGGGTGGGGCGGGGGGTAGAGCTGGCGTAAGGCTCTGTGCGCCTGGGTCAGCTCACTCAATGAGTGCATGCGCTCCTTCGTGAATCCCCGATCAGAGGCCACCTGAGCCCGGTTTAAAGAACCTCGGGCTAAAAGGTTGGCGGCCTCGTTTCCGGGATTCCCGGAGTGCGCGGGCACCCATATCAGCTCCACTTGGCGGGGCGGGGGGGCATCGGGCGAGTCCAGTATGCCAAAAGCAGGGACATGGACTCGGCCTCGAGCAAAATTTAGAATTGCAGTTTTAGAATCGCTTAAAATGTACCGGGCTTACGTGCGGGTTATAGCAAGGGCAATGGCGGCTTCCTCTGCAGCCTCTGGGGACGTGTCTGGAGGGAGAGGTAGTGTGAGGAGGGCGGATAAAGAGGAGTCCACCATAGCTGCTGTCGCTTCATCACCCGTGCAGGCAGCGTCCAACGAGGCCGCCAACCTTTTATCGAGGTTCTTTAAACCAGGCTCAGGCGGCCTCGGAGCGGGGATTCACGAATGAGCGCATTCACTCATTCAGCGAGCTGATGCAGGCATACAGACCCTCCCGCCAGGTCTACCCCAACCCCACCCCTCCCTAAATAACAAACAAGCAACACTATTATGCCGACTACAGGCACACACTCTCCCCTCGCCCCTTACCCTAGCCAATTATCATCCCTCCTTCCCCACTCCTGCTTGCGCCCTATGCCCAGAACCCTCCACATCTTCCGTCCACATCCTTTCCCTCTGCCCGGCGGACCCTCGGGACCTAGAGAACCTCAAGACCTGGGAGGACTGGGAGACCCTGCTGCGCTCGGAGGAACTGGCGGTGCAGACCATCGCCAGCGGCCGTGCTTCCAATGTTATGGACCTTACGAACATAAACACTTGAGTGCAGTGGGGTCGTTCGGGGACCCTGGGGCGTGCGCCGAATTCCTGTTGAAATGTAGTTTTTCTCTCCCTCAAGCGCGCAGCGCAACTGCGCTATTACGTTTCTCATGTAGCCGTCGGTTCTTACTGAACAAAACAACCTTTCGGTTATGATACAGGACGGTCGATAGTGCATTAGTCGTTTTGGAAAAACCTTTGCTACTACAGCATCAGAGCTTAATTAACCATTGTGCTTAAAGAATCGGAATATTGAACTCCTGTAGTCCCGCAGGCTTTTAAATCAAATCTAAAAAAAAAAAAATTGGCTCTCGCTTAGCTGTGGTTAAGCCTGGATATACGAGCAAAAAGATTCAGTTACGCTTGGTTCGTCGTCATGGACGTCGGAGATCGCTCACAATGCACTGGGAGCACCACGGTGGAGGCGTTCGGCCATAAACACACTTCCTGTATAGGGGCGGAGGAGCAGACGCGCATGTAGTGAATGTGATCCTCTCTTAGAAGGTTGCTTTAGTGACATGTTCTGTGGTGTCCCTTCCTTTCGGGTGTACACCAAGATATGAGAGACAGGCATTTCCTTCCATTAAAACCAATTTTCATTTTTCATTTTCCTTAAACGCGCAGTGAAGATTAATCTGAACTCGTCTTTTTGTCGCGGGAACTCGTTCCACACGTTCCAAGCATTCTTAGAAACTTCGATGTATTGCCCTGTGTGGTCGATGTCCCTAATTAAATCGAATTAACGTTCGGCTCCCTTCTTTTTTTCTTTTAATTCTGCCCGTACAGTGGGCGGAGTTGACCAACGCATGGAGTGCCTTTCACCCAGTCCCGTGGCGGCTTCCGGCTCTGCCATCAGCGGAGTAATACGTAGTAATCCCTAGTAGCAAATAGTCACACGCGTATTCTTATTTCTGCGGGTTTATTTTGCGGCTATATTATTTGCGAATGAATCGATTTATTCACGGAAGCCTATAAAACAAAAACCGAAAGCAATGCCTCCACGGAGCTCGCTGAAAGGCACTCCACGCGTTTGTCGACTCCGCCCATGGTACGGGAAGATTTCAAAAAATAAAGGCGGGAGCCGGACGTGAATTCGATTTAATAAGGAAAATCGGCCACACAGGGCAAAAAATTCAGACGTCACTTTGTTGACCTAAAGTGCAGTGAGGCGGAAGAGAGAGAGAGAGAGAAAACTTTATTTACAAAGGAATTCGGGGCACGCCCCAGGGTCCCCGCACGACCCCACTTCACTCAAGTGTTTATGTTCCTGAGGTCCATAACACTGGCAGCACGGCCGGTGGCGATGGTCTGCACGGCCAGGTCCTCCGAGTGCAGCAGGGTCTCCCAGTCCTCCCAGGTCTTGAGGTTCTCTAGGTCCCGCGGAGGAGGGTCCGCCGGGCAGAGGGAAAGGATGTGGAGGGAAGAAGCGAAGGGTTCTGGGCATAGGGCGCAAGCAGGAGTGGGGAAGGAGGGATGATAGTGGGTTAGGGTAAGGGGCGAGGGGAGAGTATGTGTTTGTAATCTGCGCCAGAGTGTTGCGTGTCTGTTATCTAGGGAGGGGTGGGGCGGGGGGTAGAGCTGGCGACAGGCTCTGTATGCCTGGGTCAGCTCACTGAATGAGTGCATGCGATCCTTCGTGAATCCCCGATCCGAGGCCACCTGAGCCCGGTTTAAAGAACCTCGGGCTAAAAGGTTGGCGGCCTCGTTTCCGGGATTCCCGGAGTGCGCAGGCACCCATATCAGCTCCACTTGGCGGGGCGGGGGTGCATCGGGCGAGTCCAGTATGCCAAAAGCAGGGACATGAACTCGGCCTCGAGCAAAATTTAGAATCGCAGTTTTAGAGTCAGTTAAAATATACCGAGCTTCCGTGCGGGTTATAGCAAGTGCAATGGCGGCTTCCTCTGCAGCCTCTGGGGACGTATCTGGAGGGAGAGGTAGTGTGAGGAGGAAGCTTAAGCGCGGTTTTGCTGCTTGTGTCACTGATGTGTTTAAGATGTTATGCTTCGCCTCTAAGAGTGCAACGTGACAGCGCCTTGCAACGCTGCCATCGCCCGTTCGGCTGTACCCCTTTCCCGTCGGTAAATTGGTTTTTGAGGAACGGAAATGTATCTGTCTCGCAGATATCTGTGGACACCTCAACCTCGCCGTAACGGGAAGAGAGGAAGATCGAAGTAAACGAATACTTCGTATTCACTAGACGCACCTTTTTTCATTCCAAACCATCGAGCTGGCATGGCGGAGTTGTTAGCGTGCTCGTCTGGCGCTCCGCAGACCCTGGTTCGATTCCCCAAGTCGACCAATTTCCTACCCGGCTTTATTTATTTATCTGGTCTTACTAGAAAGATCATTTATGCTAATTGGTTAATTAACCAATTAACTAAACTCAGTCCCAATTAATTTGAGAATCAATATACCATCCTTTTAATTGGTTGTATGGTTACTAGCCAAAGTACAATTGGCCACGTTTGAATTTCGCGCACTTTCATCACCTCGGGCAGCTGAAAAATTCAGGGGGCACTTTACTGTCTAAAGTGGGTAGAGGCGGAAGCGTTTTCCGCACCACCTTCGCTGTTTCTGTGGCACTGGTGGCGTCACATATAATTGAGTACTAATTACTAAGTGAAGAGAAATCACTAATTAATGGTTAATTACTGATTAATGCCTGAATACTAATTAACTGCTAATTAATGACGCTTAAGATTCGCCTTTAGGAGTGGAACGCGACAGCGCGTTGTAGTGCTGCCAGGGAGTCCACGGAACGCCACCACCCGTTCGGCGCGATGCCTTGCCCTTTGAACGCAACGCTTTTTGAGGAAAGGAAAAGGCGCAGTAATTCTCTGTCATCTCTGTGGACACCTGAACCGCGCTGTAGAGGAAGGGAGGAAGTGGGAGTGAAAGAAGATAGATAAAGAGGAGCCGTAATGAAGAAAATGAAAATTGTATTTGAGGAAAGGAAATTACGCAGTAACCGTCTCACAAAATTCAGGGGGGGGGGGGCACTTTTTTGACCTAAAGTGTGGTCACTGATGTGTGGTTAAGATGTTAAGCTTCGCCCCTAAGAGTGGAACGCGACAGCGTCTTGCAACGCTGCCAGGGAGTCGACAGAACGCCATCGCCCATTCGGTTCTACGCCTCGCTCGTCGGTAAATTGGTTTTTGAGGAAAGGAAATGTATCTGTCTCTAATTTGTCGGTGGACACCTAAACCTCGCCGGAAGGGAATGGAGGAGGATGAGAGTGAGTGAAGACACCGTATTCACTAGACGCGCCTTTGTGCATTCCAAACCGTCGAGCTGGCATGGCGGAGTGGATACCATGCTCGTCTCTCACGCCGAAGACCGGGGTTCGATTCCCGAGCTCGACCAATTTCTTAATCGGTTTTATTTATTTATATGGCCTGACTAGTAAAGCTAATTAGGCTAATTGGGTAATTATGCAATTAACTAAGCTCATTCCCACTTACTTGGAGCATCACTATACGATCCCTTCAATTGGTTGCATGGTTACTAGCCAAAGTATAATTGGCCCCGTTTGAAATTCGCACACTGTGACGTCACCACTGTTTCCACCAATTGAAAAGCGTGACATTTTCTGTCGACAACTGCTGCTTACAACGATGAGACATTAAAGGCTTCCGCCTTAAAAGCGTGACATTTCTGTCGACAACTCCTGCTTAAAACCATGAGGCATTAAAGGCTTCCGCCTTAATAAGCTGGAGTTTCTAAGCATGCTCGGAACGTGTAAATCGAGTTCCCGCGGCAAAAAGTTCATATTCCACTTCACTGCACCTTTAAGGCCCTTACGGCGCGGTTCAAGTATCCACCGAGATATCAGAGAGGCAGGCGTTGTTCACTATCCTTAAAATCAATTTTCATTTTCCTTCCCTTACGGCGCGGTTTGGGTGTCCACCGAGATATGTGAGCTTCCTGGCGCACTGTTTGTCTTACGTTTTTTTTATTTCTGGTATTTTATTTATTTCATTTAATTTTTTATTCTCGTTTTTGTGCTTATTTTTATTCTTTTTTGTAATGGGGAGTCGGCGGCCACCTGCGCTGCTCTTGACGTCGCGTGGTTTTGCGCGTGCGCAGATGTGGCAGATCTGGCCTCCAGCTCACGCGAAGCGGGGTGTTGGCTAGCCAAGTGAAGCTTTTCGCTCCAAAAATAGTTTTCGCCAGACAACATGGAGCTGGTGAAGGACGCTCATTCATGGCTTGTAATGCACTGCAGCAGTCCTGAGGGCTGAATTGAACAGACTTCCGGGGCATGACTGCTAAGAGAGACAGCCGGATCCTGAAAATTGAAAATTTGTTTTTGGTGAGGAAATTCTGCAGTATCTGTGTCGCATATATCAGCTCTCAACCTCCCTATCACTACATCTACCACTAAGCTGTTTGCCACAGGTCTCTTCCATCCTCTTCGTTCTCTTCTCAGTCTCCATCGTGACTCGCAGCTTCCCCGGCTTTCCCTTACCCTTGAGGGTCAGTGGTTATTGACTCAAGCGGGTATCTCGCCCATTCCAATCTCCTCGTTTACCTCTCCTATTCCCACCCCCGCTCCCAATCTTCGTATCCTTCCCCTACCGACCAACATGTCCCCCGTCCTGCACGCCGGACGTCGTCATGCGGCCGCACAGCACCATTCCCCTCTCTTTGATACCCAGGGTGTAGCTTACATGGATGCCTCTTTCGTGGCTACTCGAGGTTCCTGCGGCTACGCCCTGTACCATCCACACCTCCCTGCTCCTGAAACCCACACCAGCGGGCCGTATCTACACCGTCCAGACGCATTGTCCCTCGAGGTTCTCGCCATTGCGCATGCCCTCCAGTCATTTGCCCCCCTTCCCTCTCTCCAAGAGTACACAGTCTATTCAGACTCACAAGCCGCTATACACCACATACAGAAACGCACCCTGACCTCTTCTCTCCAACAGGAGGTCGAACGAGCGGTCTCCGCACTGCAGCCTTCCATCGTTTCCCTCCGCTGGGTCCCTGGGCATTCAGGGATTGACGGTAATGAGCTGGCCCATCAGCTCGCCCGCGACACACTTTTCCTGGCACCGTTGATCCCCTGGCCCAAGCCCTCGGAGGACGGTGGGAGACTCACTCTTCGCCGCACCATAAAAGAGGTCTACCTTGAGCTCCGCCTCGACAAACGCCTTTACCCTCCCCCTCATCCATCACTCACGGTGCCGGAGTCTCGCCTTCTTGGGCACATTCAGATGAATGCAGTTATCACCCCGTCCCGCCTCTTCCTCTATCGCTATCGATCGGACTCTTCCTGTCCCAACTGCCCCTGTATCTATGCGGACCTGGCCCATTGCCTCTTCTATTGCCCGGCTGCTCAGCAGTCGGGTTCCTTCCCCCCACCCTCTCTATCCATCACCACCTGGCTCAACTGGCTTGGCGCTGAAGGGGAAGAAGAACAGCGGCCTCTGGTCGCCCAGGCGGTCGACATGCTCGGCCTATAAATTTTGGTGGAATAAAAGACTTTTACTTCTACTACTATCAGTGGACACCTGATCCGCGCCGTAAGGAAGGGATAAGGGAGGAACTGAAACAAAGGAAGGATGAGGTGCAGTAGAAGAGTGCTCCGGAATAATTTCGACCACCTGGGGATCAATAACGTGCACTGACATCGCACAGAACATGGGCGCCTTTAGCATTTCGCCTCCGTCGAACCGCTGCCGCCGCGGTAGGATTCACACCTGGGTACTGAGGCTGTGTAGCTGAGCGCCCTAGCCACTGAGACACCGCGGCGCGTCAAGCCCGTCCTTTCTGATCAATGTTGGGTTCTGAAGTGAAACCTAGAGCGTCAGAAAACGAAGAGTTGATGAAGGACGCTCATTCTCACCTTGGAATGCAATCCAGCACATCTGTGGGCTGTGTGGGCACTATTCTCACTGGAGGCGGCCCGTTGTTGTTGTGACTGAGGGGAGTAGGAGGAAAACTTTTATTCCTATTTACAGTGAGAGGTCGATGGGGCGAGCCGGAAGGGCCCACCCCTTACAAACACTAGGAGGGATCCCTAGTCCGGGATCCCTGTAGCTTCTGCAGCGGCCCGGGCTCTAGCTACGAATGCCTGTTGGGCATGGAGTTCGGAGCAGCCGCGCAGGGCAGCTTCCCAGTCCTCTCGAGTGGGGTGGACGTGGGGTGGGTAGGCAGGATTGGAAGGGCATGCCCACACCATGTGGTAGGTGTCCGAAAACCTCTCCTCACAGTGTGGGCACGCGCCCGAGAAGGAAGAATTGAAGTGCTTAAGTACTGCCGGGCACAGTACAGTATTGGTATAGAGGCGGAGAAGCCAGCCCTCCTCCACCCTGGCGAGGCCTTTACAGGGAGGGGGATATAGACCATGAAAGTTTTGATAAAGAGAGGTGATCTCTTTAAAGGTGATGGCCGGATTGAAATTGAATTCCGGATCAAGCTGCGGATGAGGCGACGCCCGGTGAGTAAGCGCGCGGGCGGCAGCGTCGGCGGCCTCGTTCCCCTCAAGACCCGCATGAGCCGGAGCCCACACGATGGTACGATGGGTCGGAAACCCTGTGTATTCGCATGCGTGGAGAATTTTGAAAGCACGGTCTGGAATATACCCTTGCTCAATATTGCGGCAGGCGCCCCTGGAGTCCGTAATAATGACTCGGGACTCTGGATCTCCGGCGGCCAGTGCAATGGCGATCTCTTCCGCAAATGTAATGTTTCGGGCACGGAAAGTAAGGCCCTGAACTGTAGTGTTTTGGTGGATGACGGCCGCCGTATACCAACCCCCATGGTGTGGGCCGGCCGCATCCACATAGAAGACACCTGGCTTATGGCCATATTGTTGAGAAATAGCCTCCGCCCGCGCGAGACGGCGACCATCATGGGTGTCTGCAGTCATGTTCTTCGGAAGGGGTCGCACCTGGAGTGCAAAGAGCCAGGCTTCAGGGATGCGGACCCGTTCTTCTGTATGTGTTGCGTAGGATATGTGTAAGCGGGTCAGAAGGCGGCTCCCCGCAGGTGTTTTGCTTAGGCGCAAGTATTGGTTGTTAAGATGAGCTTCTCGTAACTCCCCAAAGGTGTTGGTCATCCCCAGACCGAGGAGACGCTTGTTGGACGTCGTTATGGGGAGGTCGAGCGCTCTCTTATAAATCTTGCGGAGAACTACTTCTAAGGCATTCTCATCGCATTTGCGTAGGTGGAGGTAGGGAGCCGAATATAAAATCCGGCTGGTCACGAATGCATTGGCCAGCCGCAGGGCATCTTTGCATCGTAGTCCCCCCCTTTTATTGGACACCCGGCGGAGCATCCGACCCACCTGGTCCCCCACCTTACGTAGCTTGTTTAGGGTAGTGTCTATCTTACGCCTATAATGAATGAAAAGCCCCAGTACCCGGATCTCCTCGTGTTCAGGTATCGGTCCGCTAAGTAGGGAAAGGGCAATTTTGGTTGTGCACTTTGAGTTGGGGCGTACGTGCACAAATTCCGATTTGCTCGGGGAGCATTCAAGACCACAGCGACGAGCGTATTCGTCCACAATAGCTGCCGCTTGTTGCAGGTTGGTCTCGATGTCTCCAACCGATTGTTGTGTTGCCCAGAGGGTGATGTCGTCCGCATACAGAGCGTGCTGCACACCGGCGACCTCTGCCAGCTGGGTAGGGAGCTTCATCATAGCCAGAATAAATAGTAATGGCGAGAGGACAGCTCCCTGTGGGGTCCCTCGTGTGCCAAGTTGATATGGGCCATATTCTGTGTCTTGCAGCCGGATATAGGATTGGCTATCTGTAAGGAATTGTTTGATATAATTGAAAGTATTGCGCCCACAGTCTGTTTGCGACAAGTGGGATAGGATGATCTCGTGGGTCACATTGTCGAAAGCCCCCCCGCAGGTCAAGTGGGACGACTACTTTATCATTGCTGGGGTGCTCGACGGGGTCGAGAATCTCCTTGTGAAGTTGCAACAGGACATCTTGTGCGGTCCGGTGTGGGCGGAAACCGTACATGGTGTCTGAGAAAATGTTTTGCTGTTTAAGGAAAGCCGACAATCTGTCGCGGACCATAGTCTCCATCAGCTTCCCCACACACGAAGTGAGGGAGATGGGCCGGAGGTTGTCGGTAGATGAAAAGGAAATTGCACGGGCCTGCCAACTGGCTCAAGCCGAGCCACCACCGCTGCCACGTGCAGATAGTAAAAGGAAAGTTTATTGAATAGTGCAAACAAACAAAATATCGCATACACACAGGACTGAGGGTAAAACTAATGTATACAAAGTGGGTGGCCACCCATAAGCACCATGACCTTATTTTAACACACTGTACACATCACAAATTACAGCCTATAGTGCGTATAACGAGCACTGAACAAAGAAGAATCAGCCTCCCGAGGCCAACGATGCCGTTGGTGGGGGGGGGGGGGGGGGGGGGGGGGTTGGCAGGGATCCTTCTCAGGGTAATTTGCACTTAAAATTCTACACCAACATCCTCGAACAAAACAGCATAGTCGGTAAAGAGGAAGGGGGGGGGGGGGCTAATACCGCAGCGTCGGCATAGCCAGCCGAGATTAATGCACGACAAAGAAGCGTGTGTGCCACCGTCGCAGAAACTGCGCCTCCCCATACGCTGCAAGCCTTTCAGGCAGGTATTGCCAGATGAGGAGACGCAGGCTCTGCAACGTGGGGTACATAGCCGTCGCCGGTTGACGCTGGGCTTCGGCCAGACAGCGGCGACGCCACAAACCAAACATGGCGGACATAAACACTAGTTTGCCAAAATAATCCCGTGGTTGCCGTTGTTGCGCTCACTGGGCGTAGGGCACAAGGCCCCAGATAGACGAGAGTTAAAAGATTAGAAAAAATAGAAAAAACAAGGCACTGATCAGCTTTTGCGGTCCGATACAGTTCGGTCCATAGCGCATTAGTTGTTTTGGAAAACCATTGCTACCACTGCATCACAGCCTAATTAACTATTGCGCTAAACGTCATCGGAATTTTTAGCTCCTATAGTCCCGCAAGATTTTGCACCAATTAAGATTGACTAGTAGGCATTAGTGAGCGGATTAGATGGGAGATTGGGTCGGGTTAGTATAATCCTATGTGATAATAGAATGGAAGATACTCGACTACGTACTGTTCCTAACCTACTAGACTACGATTCCTCAGACTGCCTCATGGACCAATCAGGCAATTTCATTACCGAGACACCAGGTGTTCGTTACCAGGAGGAGGAGAAGGAAATGCAGGGAGTTTAACCGGACAAATAAACCGGTCTGCTACCCTACACGAGGCGAAACGGATGAGCGGATATAAAGAACAAAGAGAAAAGAGATAATAAAGAAAAAAAGTCGACACAAAGTCAGCAAGCGCTCGCTAAAGACAAAGCCTCTCGTGCGGGTCAGAAGTTCACAAAAAGTGGAGTAGTGCTTGGGAGGCCTTCACTGGCGACGATCGCCACGCTGTTTGCAGACGCCAACCTAAACGCTGTCGCATTAATAAAAAACTTTCGAGTGCGGGCAGTGGAATGCGCCGTTATTTACATATGGCGGCTGTGATGAGAAGACTCGCACAATTAGTGTGGTGGTGGTGGTGAAAACTTTTTAATAAACAAAGGGAGAGTTTGCAGACCAAAAATGGCCCTTTACATAGGTGGAGTCCTCAGTCCGGGACCCCGCTGGACAAGGCCGCTACTCGCGCCCGTTGGACTAGAGCCCTTTGAGACTCCAGCCCCGAGCAGTTGAGCAGGGCTGCCTCCCATGCCTGTCGGGAAGGGGAAGGATTGGGGGGAAGGGAAGGATTCTTTTGACAGGCCCAAACTATGTGGAAGACATCGGATACTTCCCCACAGTGAGGGCAGCGCCCATAAATTTTGGGGTCGAAATGTTTCACTATTGCAGGACACAACAGAGTGTTGGTCTGCAAGCGCCTCAGAATTCGCTCATCAGCTTTACTTAGGACCTTAGCCGGGACCGGGAAAAACCGATGGCGTTCGCAATAGTCGTCCAGAATTTCTATGAACCGCAGAAGCGGTTGCACAATCTCCGAGCCGGAAGAGCTTGGATGAGGTGCCCGGTAGGTAAGCGCTCGGGCAGCCGCGTCTGCAGCCTCATTACCTCTAACGCCCTGATGGCGCGGAGTCCAAACTGTGCGTTTGGGCGAAGGGTCCGATTCCCTCACTGCGCGCTTTAATATACTGTAGGCTAAAGATGAAATCTCGCCAGCCATATAGTGTTGACCGGCTCGACGCGAATCTGTCACAATTACCTTCGAATTCAAGTCCGAGGCGGCAAGCGCAACGGCTACTTCCTTGGCATGTGCAGAATTTCGAGCTCGAAAGGAGAGCCCGTTAACGCATTCATCCTGGCGAACTACTGCGGCCGTGTAGAATCCATTGGGCGACGGCCCTGCCCCGTCAACGTAGTATACACCCTATTTGGATCCGTGTTGGTGTTCGAGGGCCCGAGCGCGCGCCTTTCGTCTGCCTTCGTGTGTATGTGTGTCCATGTTGCGCGAGAGTGGAGGGACCCAGAGCTTGTGACGCCATAGCTCCGGAATCCGACACATCTCCTCTGGAGTGCACTCGTGTTGGATGTGCAAGCGGTCTAGCAGGCGGCGCCCGGATGCCGTCTGCGAGAGTCGCGTATATTGGTTCACGAGGTGGGCCTCCCGTGACTCCTGGTAGGAGTTGACCACCCCCAGCGCCGACAACTTAGCATTGGAGGTGACCACTGGGAGGCCCAGTGCTCGCTTTGTAGCCTTCCTAACGATGGTGTCGATTATTATTTCTTGTTGTTTCATAGTGCGAAGGTAGGGAACGGACTAGAAGATCCTGCTGGTCACGAAGACATGGGCGAGCCGAAGCGCGTCCCTGCCTCGCCACCCGCCGCGCTTGTTAGTAACGCGATGGATCATGCGTCCGACCTGTTCGCCTACGCGCTTGAGTTTGGCAATAGTGGATTCCGGGCTGAGCCTGTTATGGATGAACAGACCTAGTATGCGGAGCTCCCCGACCTCTTTGATAGAGCAGCACCGCTCGAAGACTGGCCCTCCACACTAATTGTATTTTTAAACATCAGATCCAATTAGTGTGGAGGGCCAGTCTTCGAGCGGTCCTGCTTAGCAGGCCAGCGTTCGCAAGCGCTCACTCGACTTTTGTCAACTTCGTCTTCCTTCTTCTTTCTCTCTTTCGTGGGCGCTATCCGCTGGGGAATGAAACCCCGACTCTCGTTCTTACAATACCCCCGGGGTGAAAAGGCGCCATCCTGGCGGCCTAAGGGCACGAGACGATATCCTGGTCGTAGTAGGGCTTCAGGTGGTGTAGGTACACAATTTCACGGCCGCGGCGGCGATTATCAGGCGAAGGCGTGATGGGCTCGACCAGATAGTTAACTAGGGATTTCTGCTGAACAGCGCGTTAGGGGCCTTGGTATTTGCTCAGCAGTTTTCTAGACTCGCGTGAGCTGGAGGAGGGCACCCAAAGCCAAACCAAGGATTGAGGAACGTAAGACGGCGGCAGACCGGGGGAAGCGGCGAGGGAGCTTTTCTGACATTGCTGGTCGTGAGAAGTAAAGGAACGGGCGTGTTGACGGCATTCTTCGGCATGGGCAGCGGCTTGAGAGACGGTTGTAAAATAGGACGAATCGGGGCAGTAAGGGAGTAAGGTGTCCATGATGGAGGAAGGTTCGCAACCGTAGAGAAGAAAATACGGGGAAAAAGCAGTAGTGGCTTCCGTTGCAGAGTTGTAAGCGTAGGTAACGAAAGGTAGAACACGGTCCCAGTCTGAGTGATCGGCAGAAGTGTACTTGGCCATCATGTCGCCGAGGGTCCGGTTAAAGCGCTCGGTCATGCCGTTCCTCTGCGGATCGTTAAAGACGTTGTGCGGTGAACGATATGACACTCCCGAAGGAGGGCTTCCACGACGATGGACAAGAAGACGCGACCCCGGTCGCTGAGCAATTTCTTAGGCGCACCGTGACGAAGTATGATGTTCTGAAGTATGAAACCGGCTACATCAGAGGCCGTCGCCGCTCGTAACGAGGCAGTTTCCGCATAGCGCGTGAGATGATCAATGGCGACGATGATCCAGCGGTGCTCAGCGGCAGTGGTGGGAAGAGGGCCATAAAGGTCAATTCCAACACTGTCGAATGGCCGGGCGGGACACGGTAAATGATGCAGAGGAGCAGGTGAGTGCGGTGGTGGGTTCTTGCGACGCTCACATTCAAGGCAAGAGCGTATGTACTGGCAGACAAAACGGTACATTCCCGGCCAATAATACCGAAGGCGTAGGTGGGTAAAAGTTTTCAGCAGACCGGCATGAGCGCATTGCTGGTCGTCGTGATAACTGGCACAAATGGCGGAGCGGAGAAGCCTTGGAATCACCAGCAGCCATTTTCTACCATCGGGGAGGTAGTTCTTACGGTACAGCAGCTGGTCACGCAAGACAAAGTGAAGAGCTTGACGACGGTGCGCTCTAGAAGGCAGGCGCGCTGAGTGGTTCGCCAGAAGCGAAGAAATCCAAGGATCCTTGTGCTGCTCACAACCCATTTCAGTGCAGTCAAGAGAAGGTGTGAGGCCGGAAATAGATGGTGGGTCAGGATCGGAGGTCACAGGGTAGCGCGAGTGAGCGTCGCCATCGGAGTGTTTACGACCGGAACGATAAATGACCCGAATGTCGTAATCTTGTAAACGCAGAGCCCAACGAGCAAGGCGGCCAGATGGATCTTTGAGTGACGACAGCCAACAAAGGGCATGGTGATATGTAATGGCATCGAACGGGTTTAATGCCGCAGCGGCTAGCGCCCACGAAAGAGAGAAAGAAGAAGGAAGACGAAGGTGACAAAGCTCGGGTGCTGCTTGCCATGCCACCAAGGCAACAACAACAACAGCGCGCTTGCGAACGCTGGTCTGCTGAGCAGCACCGCTCGAAGAAAGACTGGCCGTCCACACTAATTGTCCGATTCGCCTCATTTCTAGGCCAACGTACAAGTAACGACAGTCTATTACTTATATGTATAGTCAACACACCAAAATCCTGCTTTTCATCTTAATCTCTGATTGTAGAAAAATGGCCTTCAGCCCTCGAATACGAGTTTTCTTTTTTCGAATTACTCTGTGAGAAGGTTCTGCTCTTCAAAGTCAAAGCAAACGTCAATTCATCGCTACAAATCGTTCATTTCATATCACTAACGCTAAAGCCATTCTAAGCTCGTAGTTCCTTGAGCTGCAGAGAAAAGCTCGATTCCAGCTTTCTGTACATGGCGCTGCATCGTGGCAAGCATGGTGTCAAGGGCGGCATTGCATTTGTATCCTGACGCAAAAGCAAGCCGGCATGCAACGATCGATTAAGAACAAAGCATTATGTTATGCAGAAATGATACAAGGTTACACACTCCCACATACACGAATAATATACATAATACATAAACGATAAGTGAAGTGACAATGTACACGCCGATCAACCGCGTACTTACGTATAAAGGGTTTCATATCCAACAATAGACCCATTGGAAAGTTCAGCGCGATTTGGTGTGGGGCGCCGGAGCCGCGTTGCCCCCGCCATTAATTGGGTATGCGTCTGCAGGACTGCGCTCGGGCCTCATTGAAATGTACGGCGCCCGGCAAAGCCGCAGTAAGCGCAGTTATCTTGTTTCTGTGTCCTAGCTGTGTTCCTTGACATTGGTTTTCTGCGGCGAGCTTTAGTTGCAATGCCCGGCATGCTGCTGTGTGGCTTTCTGCTGCCAGCGCGGGGTAAGAGACGCACACGGAAACAAGCTTTGTATCCAGAGCCCGGAGCGCATGAGGTATCTGCATGCTTCTTTCTTCTCGTCTGTTACCTGTTCGTTTACATTAAGATAAACAACAGAAGTATCGCAAGAGCAGCGAAAAGTTCATTCTACCGTGTAGCCCATCTGCTGTATAGTGAGCACAAATATAAAGGTACTACCTTCGGTGCTATCGAGGACATGCATTGCTTCCGATGCTGGAGACCGTTTCGGCGCGTCACAAAATGAAAACGTTGCTCAAGCGCGCTTGTTTAGGATTTGCTAGCATCCGCGTCTCAACAATTTGTAGTGAGTTCCGTGTGCGGGAAAAAGAGCACGACAATGCGGCGCGGCGAGGAGCGCCGTCTTTCTCTCCGTTGCGAAGCTGTAGCAAACGACGGCGACATAGGCAAAGTGCAGCAGCAGCCAAGTGTTTTCGTAGGGTCAGTGCCTGCGCACTCCGGCAAAGCAAGCACTCCGGTAATCTGTCACATTCATCTGAAGTGAGCAAACTATGGATGTGAATAGCTACTACGCCAGTGATTTCGACGGCTAGCGCACCGGCACTGCTGATCGAGCGTCCGCATCCGGATCGACACGCATTTCGCCCTGCATTGCGCCTGCTCGTAGTCGAGTCCGGTCCAAGTATTCTCAGCCCTCCTTTATCGACAGCAGATTGACCCTCCCGGCAAAGCGCACTAACGCGTGCTGCCGCGCATCGCAACGCGCATCGCAGTAAATTTCCCATACCAGCTTGTAGCTTCGCTGAATGGTGCGGCCGGGCAATCGGAGTCTTTTCAAAAATCTGCCAACGATGGTAGTCAGGTGTCTTGACCACTGCGAATTTTACGCCATCACTTTCACGAATGAAACCAGGCATGACACAAGGTAGAAACTAGTGCAAATGCCGTGCAAAGCACTGGTAGCGGCGCGTCTTTTAGGCAAAGATGCCCAAAATATGGCGCACGGTGCCGATGGAAGTTGCAGATTATGAAGCTTGCCAAGTTGCCGGACTGAATTTTGTAAACGGTTTATTCTGGACCAAAGCATTTCGGAGCGAGAGCTCCAATGCGCTATGTTTCGCCAAGGTAATCGGGTGGTGCAGTTTGACCTTGAGCAGGAGGAGCGCCGGAGGTGTGGCTGTGACGACAAGCCACGTGGCTCGCCGCCGCTGCAGAAGCCGCGCCGCTGCTGCGACCGCGGTGCGCCGCCCAACACATCGCCAGGTATGGTCATGTGATTAATTATTAGTCACTCGGCGTTCGCTTAAGGAGGCGGCGCCGCTCTGGCGTGCATTTTCGCCATGCATGAGAGCACGGCTGACAGTGTGTCCGAAACGCCTGCAAGGCGTTTCAAACGTCTAACCAAGCGTAGCCAATTGTAATGGAGCTTGCGCTTTGTCTATGTTTAGAATAGTTAAAGCACTGCCAAGTGTCTGAAGGGAAAACTTTTATGAACGCATTTTTTTCGCGTAATGTAACGTTCCACTTTAACAATTAATATATCCGCAGGTCACCGGATGACACCCATGATTTTTTTTTCTATTAACGTTATTGCTTGTGCACAAAGCTGTCCACATTGGAAGGCCCACTAAAAGAAGTTCTGCTATACATCAGAAGAATGAGCCATTGCGTTCTGTAGCTCCGTAACATTATGTTAAGGTATCCTAATTTAAAAAAAATGGTCTCAGAATCTTGGACATGCTCGCGCTCTCCACAGGCAACGAGATCGTGGGCTGCCACCTGCCTGCATGGATTATTGCTTGCCAGGGCACTCGCCTTTTGCCTCGTCTCGGACATCGAGATATTCTGCAGCCATGTCGGGAGTGTTTCGGGCACGGTGCATTCACATACTTAGGCACTTTCCAAAGAAAATATTCTCTGCCACCACTGCCTCAGTGTTCGACCTAACAGGGTTATCTACGGGAGACTGAAGTGTTTACATCGGTGTGCTCATAAAAAGTGTACATAGAATCCAAACATACCTTCTAAGACACAAACAGTGCCATGTAAATACATCATGGATTTTGCACTATTATTCCGACTTACAGCCACTTGCGCGATATGCGGAATATTTCCTCGTTATATCAGTTAATATATTTCATAAACGTGTGCATCACAGCGCAACGAATCGTTTGTCGCCATCCGGAAACCGCGCTCGTAACGGCCGTGTGATGTTCCTCAGAATGAGCGGTATGGGGTTGGAAAGGTTGGCGTTGCGAATCCCACACATAATTTTGGGCTCCATCTAAAATTGGTATTTTATGCTCAAGAACATGCCAAGTCATTTCACGCACCTTTGAACATTCTAAGCCAAACGTTGGGCTCCCAAATTGTATGCAAATGGGGGTTTCAGTGGGCGGGCGGGGGGTCTCATTAGATGGCCGCTCTGCTGGCAAATTAATAACGAATCGAAACAGTAGGTATCAGTTGATGAGTTACGTGCTCATTGTTGCTGTGTGGCGCAGTGTGGTCACGTGGTTGCAGTTTTAGTCAATTTGAGTTTCATTACAGCCATAAGCGTCCTTGACAAAAGTAAGCAGTAAAAGCTGACGCTCTCAACAAAACACCGCGTGCGCGTCTATCCCACACCGCAGCAGTGAAAGTGTGGGGACGGCAATGGCCGCCGACACAAGGGAGGCGGCGTTGCCCCATTCAAAGACTGACTCCACCCTCGAACCGATGAGCGCACGCAGCGAGGCACCCGAATTACAGACCAAGGGCGAGACAGAGCGTGGCTTGCGCTGAGCTTATAGATTTACGCGGTGTAAAGAGAGAGAGGGAGAAACAAACTTTATTATAACACGAATTCAGGGCACGCCCCAGGATCCCCGCATGACCCCACTGCACTCAAGTGTTTATGTTCCTAAGGTTCATAACACTGGCAGCCCGGCTGGTGGCGATGGTCGGCACGGCCGGGTTCTCTGAGCGCAGCAGAGTCTCCCAGCCCTCCTGGGTCTTGAGGTTCTCTAGGTGCCGCGAGGGAGGGTTCTCTGGGCAGAGGGAAAGGATATATGGAGGGAAGAAGCAAAGGGTTCTGGGCATAGGGCACATGCGGGACTCGGAAAGGATGGATGATAGTGGGCTAGGTTAAGGAGTGAGGGGAGAGTGTGTCTGTAGTCTGCGCCTGAGTGTTGCGTGTTTGTTATCTTGGGAGGGGTGGGTGCGTGGGGTAGAGCTGGCGTGAGGCTCTGTATGCCTGCGTCAGCTCGCTGAATGAGTGCATGCGCTCTTTCGTGAATCCCTGATCCGACGCCACCTGAGCCCGGTTTAAAGAACCTCGGGCTAAAAGGTTGGCGGCCTCGTTTCCGCGTCTGAATTGCGCGGTCGGTGACCGTGTGCTCTGCGCCGTAGTGGACGACACTCCAAATTTAGCCCGGATACCGCTACTCCCCTGGCAACCCAGCCCCTCAACGACGTCATGGATCACCGGACCCGCCTGCACAGTATATATACCATCATCTGCCGCGCACTACCTGGGGCACGACACCGCACGTGGCACTATGCTCAACCCGCTACTGACATTTCAGGTCCTGCTGCTCTGGCTGCCTGCTGCTTTTTGCCCCTTTCCTCAAGTTCCGTCATCCGCTCGTGGCGTGAATTGCGCGGTCGGTGACCGTGTGCTCTGCGCCGTAGTGGACGACACTCCAAATTTAGCCCGGATACCGCTGCTCCCCTGGCAACCCAGCCCCTCATCGACGTCATGGATCACCGGACCCGCCTGCACAGTATATATACCATCATCTGCCGCGCGCCACCTGGGGCACGACACCGCACGTGGCACCATGCTCAACCCGCTACTGATATTTCAGGTTGGTTATATGAAAAATCTCTGCCTCTCCCGTAAACGAGAGTAGAGTAAGCATGAAATGTTTACGGGCCTAATGTCATCTCGGTGGATACCCGAACCGCACCGTACAGGAAGGGAGGAACGCCACCACCCGTTCAGCGCGATGCCTTGCCATTTGAACGCAAGGTTTTTTGAGGAAAGGAAATGGCGCAGTAATTCTCTGCCATCTCGGTGGACACCCGAACCGCACCGTAAAGGAAGGGAGGAACGCCACCACCCGTTCGGCGCGATGCCTTGCCCTTTGAACGCAGCGCTTCTCCCCCGGATCACGTATGACAACGAAGTGTAACGTGGCATTTATGTGCTTTTTGCAACCTTATTAGAAATCGGAAATTATAATTCCGTGCATTATCAAACCCACAGCTCCACTGATATCTTGATAAACATTGAGAAGGCACTGGCAGCAGTTATTTTTTGTCTCGTTTGGAGACCAACCGGTGCTTGCATGCCGGTCGCGTAGGAGGGCTTAGAGAGTCTCGTTAAATCTCGTTAAGTCTCGTACGGTGCCCGGATGTTCTCGTTTCAGAGCCCGGATGACTGGAATTCAGTGCCCGGATGAGTGGATTTCAGTGCCCGGATGAGTGGATTTCAGTGCCCGGATGACGGGAATTCAGTGCCCGGATGACGGGAATTCAGTGCCCGGATGAGTGGATTTCAGTGCCCGGATGATGGCTCTAGGTCTCGGCGTGACGTCACCACACTGCCGACAACGGGGGCTAAAAGCATTTCATGCTTAAAAACTGCAGTGAATGTAAGACTAGCAACCGCTGCCTTGTAGCGGTATCTTGCCCCTATGTGATCAAGTGGCGTAGCGCTTTGCGAATGTGTTGCGACTGTATAGCATCCCACCTGTAATCCCAGCTAATGTTATATCTATCAGGTGATGTTGAGCTGAACCCAGGCCCTCCCACTGCCCTCGACAACTCGTCTGTTTTCGACACCCTCAAACGCCTCGAGAACGCGCATATTGCCATGTCTACTGAACTAAAAGAACTTAAGGCTACTGAAGACAACCATGGAAATCTTTTATCCGAGCTAAACAACCGCATTTCTCTGTTGGAATTCACTTACAAAAACGACTCAGACGTGGTGAAAATCGAAGAAACTAACGAAATAAAACGGGAGCTTGCAGCCCTTCATGCCGCCAATATTGATGCAAACAATCGTATAAGAAACAACTTACTTTTCTTTGGCCTTAAAGACGTCGAAAAGGAACCATGGGAAGAATCTAAAAAAAAAATTATGGCTGAGGCTTAGCTAAGGTTAAGCCTAGTCAGATGCGAAGCATATTGGTGGCTAGGCTTGGTAATACATGGCTTTCCTTGGTTGCATACTTTCTCATTTTAATACAACCACTAGAAGCCTTCGTCGTGGGGGAAGACAACCGCATGGCTACAGCGGAACGCCGACTAACCCCCGAGACGCGCGTTGGGTGAGCGCCTGGATTGCCACGGAAGCCGCGTCTGCCTGCACGGTGTAGCGAGCGTTTCACCTACACCGAGTGTGAACGCGCGTTCGAAATGCGCGGGAATGCCGCTCGAGGACATTCCGGCGTCTGTGCGATGGCATCGTCACGACGACGTCACGGTGTCACGTGGCGTGACACCGTGACGTCGTGGTGTGACGTCACGGCGTCACGTAGTGTGACGTCATGGTGTCACGTGGTGTGACGTCGCGGTGTCACGTGGTGTGACGTCTAGGGGTCCCACGCCTACGGCGTGAGTGGTAGCTCTAGCAATATGCTTCGCATTAAAGCACATAAATGCCACGATACACTTCGTTGTCATACGTGATCTCTTAGGGGCTTCGCGCATCGAAGCAAAGCCGCGCAGGCGCACAGGGGCCCGGGAGAGAAGCGCTGCGTTCAAAGGGCAAGGCATCGCGCCGAACGGGTGGGGGCGTTCCTCCCTTCCTTTACGGTGCGGTTCGGGTGTCCACCGAGATGGCAGAGAATTACTGCGCCATTTCCTTTCCTCAAGAAACCTTGGGTTCAAATGGCAAGGCATCGCGCTGAACGGGTGGTGGCGTTCCTCCCTTCCTGTACGGTGCGGTTCGGGTGTCCTCCGAGATGACATTAGGCCCGTAAACATTTCATGCTTACTGTACTCTCGGTTACGGGAGAGGCAGAGATTTTTGTCCTGATCGTTTGGAAGTCAATAAACTTCTCTTTATAGTATGAGACACAAGGACATTCAAGTGGTTGTATTAGAAACAACGCTCTTCACTGCTCTGCACTGCCGTGACTGCAGTAAGGAAAATGACAGCGTGTGTACTCCTGACTTGGGGCGTGCTGACGTTGTCTTCAGGCACAGGGATCAGAAGTGCCGGGAAATAGTAGAGGCGTATCTGATCGCCACATCGCGCATTCCATGCGTTGCAAAACCTTCGGTGGCGTTACACCAGGTAGAACTGGAATATATTGATAGTACTGCGGCAGTGCAATGAGGCTAATGCACACGTGTGGTTTGGTTTGCTGTTTCGGTTTTGCTGTTTTTGTTGTTTTGTTGTTTCAGGCTTTGTGCGCCTGCGCGTGCAGGGTTGAAGCCTTTATAACCACGAGTTTCCTAATAAAATTTTCAGTGGATAGTCAGCGCTTGTTTGTTTGCGTGTTTCTTCCCCTGTCTTAGTTTTTCGCGCTGTACATAATGTTGAACCTTCACCAACTCGCCCAGTTTTCTGTTCTACTTAAGCTCTTCCAGCCGGTGCTCTCGTTCTTCGGAGGATTCCATGGCGCGCCTTTGTCGTCTATAGGCATTCCGACGCTCCAAACGAGTCGACATACTACTACACTCACTACCGTCCACACTGATTGAAGCACAGTTTAACTCTTGCACCAGAGTCGATACACCACTGTCCGCACTGGTTGAAACACAGTTCGACGGCGCGAGGTGGAGGCCGGCTCTCTCATCCGATGTCACGTGGTGTGACGGCTAGGGGTCCCGCGGCGACGGCGCGAGGAGGAGGCCGGCTCTCTCATCCGATGTCACGTGGTGCGACGTCACGGTGTCACGTGGTGTGACGTCACTGTGTCGCGTTGTGTGACGTCACGGTGTCACGTGGTGTGACGTCACGGTGTCACGTGGTGTGACGTCATGGTGTCACGTGTGGGTCCCACGGCGACGGCGTGAGTGGTAGCTCTAGCAATATGCTTCGCATAAAAGTTCGAGACCTGTGCTCTACTGAGCTCGGTGTAGAACTAGAAGCAGATTCTATAGAACGTGCGCATCGAGTAGGAGCATTCTGCAGCGATAAACAACGGCCAATCATCATTAAGCTAGCTCATTTTAAGACAAAGGAAAGCATTCTGGTGTGTGGTCCCAAACGGAAAGACACGGTATACGCAGTCAGAGAAGGTTTCGCTCCGGAAACCCGTCTTGCTCGTTCTAAACTTCTGAAGTTTATCCGTCCTCAAAAATGTGCATTCAAACTGCGACTTGATAAAATGTACGTTGGGAAAAAATGCTATGCTTACAACTCTGCCACTGACACGGTGATTGAATGTACCGCTCGTGTTCCCAACACAGATGGTAGCGAATGACGCGCAGCGAATCATGCTCCCAACAAGCGTCCTTCATCATACCTCGTCAGCCAAATCGCCTTCACCAACATAAGAAGCCTTATTCCAAAGCGTGAACAACTTCTTAGCTTCATTGATGACATTGACGCCCACATTATCATTCTAAATGAAACTTGGTTGACTGCAGAAATCCTCGATAATGAATTGCTTCCCACTAATCTGAAATTCACCATCTATCACCGAGATCGCGGCGGCCGTAGAGGGGGTGGCGTTCTAATAGCTGTAAGAAACACATTGTCATCATCCTTAGTGTGCCACGACGACGTACTCGAACTATCATGGATTTGCGTTCACACCTCAAATGGGAAAGCTGTATTTGGTATTTGTTATAGACCACCCGATTATGGTCCATCCTTCAGCAACTTACTCTATCATAGTCTAACATATATTAGGGGCAACTTCCCCAGCTCACCTATTTTTCTATTTGGCGATTTCAACTTCCCCAATATTAACTGGCCTCTACTTCGCACACCTGGTAATTCACAATCCAGTGAGCCCAAACAATTCCTTGATCTAACTCTTGATTTCAATCTGCATCAATCCATATCACTTCCGACGAGAGGGAATAACACTCTTGATCTATTGCTCACGAGCAGTCCTGATGACATTAAAAGCGTAACGATTCACCCCGGAATCAGCGACCACGCTCTTCTTCACATTTCCATATCACTACTGCTAAAAGTTAGGTCCGCAACCGACAAGGTAATCTTCGACGACAAAAGAGGCAACTTTGATGCGATCAACGTTGAACTTGCACGGTTTCACGAGTGCTTTCGTGAGTCATATGCGTCACGAACGATCAACCATAACTGGGAACTATACAAAACAACAATGATAAACCTAAGAAACAAATACATACCAAAAATAAGTATTACATCCGATCATAGCAATGAGTGGTTTACTGTCACTGAAACGCCTCCTGAACAGAAAGAAACGCCTCTACCGGTCAGCAAAGTCGTCTAACTGCCCTGCAAGGTGGAACAAATACTATCAGTCCGCAAAAACCTATATCGAAAGCTTGTGTGCGGCAAAACACAAATTCTTTTCAGTTGACCTTCTCAAAATCCTACAGTCCAACCCCAACAAATTTTGGCGTATTCTCTCTCCTAGGTCTCGGCCGAAACAAATGGAACTCATGGGAACTGATGGTGACCCAGTGGACCTAGATCAGTGCGCTACCGTACTGAACCAATATTTCACATCGGTTTTTACTCCCACACAGAACTCTACCACCTAACTTCTACCAGAAACTTCACCGGTTACGATGCGTAAGATACTGATTAAACCCGACGGTATCAGCAACCTCATTGATTCTCTTAAACTTTCTTCCTCGGCTGGGTGTGACCACATCAACAGTAAGCTATTAAAAAACACATAATCAACCTCGTCCCAGATATTAGAATTAATCTTCACCCAGTCTTTGCAATCGGAGGAAGTCCCGGATGATTGGAAAGTTGCCCAAATCGTTCCAGTCTTTAAAGCAGGTGACCGGAAATCAGCCTCTAACTACCATCCTATATCATTAACCAGTATCCCGTCCAAACTTATCGAGCACATTATATCCACGAACTTAATGGAACGTCTAGAATCTAACGACTTCTTTTATCCTAACCAGCACGGTTTTAGGAAACACCTTTCATGCGAAACACAGCTTGCCGAGTTCATACATGACTTACTCGAATCCATGGACAATAACCTTCAAGTAGATGCCATATTCCTAGATTACTCTAAAGCATTCGATCGCGTCCCCCATAACCACTTACTTCAAAAGCTTTCATTGCTAGGAATTCCCGCAAACCTAATCCATTGGATCGAAAATTTTCTTTCAGGACGCAAGCAGTTTACTTCCGCAAACGATAGCCACTCACCCTTCACCAGCGTAACATCAGGGGTCCCTCAGGGCGCCGGACTGTAACCGCTTCTATTCCTAATTTACATTAATGATCTCCCTTTTAACATAAACTCTAATTTACGGCTTTTTGCAGATGATTGCGTCATATACAGAGTTATTGAGGCGACCAATGATTCATCTTTACTTTAAACCTATCTTAACACACTCGCCTCATGGTGTAATAAGTCCCTCCTTTCCTTAAACATTAGCAAGTGCAAATCTCTGTCTTTCACGAGAAAGCGCACTGTGAGTCCGCATCAGTACAGCATTGGCTCACTTCTTGTCGACCCCACATTATCATACAAATATCTCGGCCTCCACCTAACACCATCACTGTCATGGGTAACCCACATTCAAAAGATTTGCGCAGAAGCCTCACGCACACTCGGCTACTTACGACGTAACTTGAAGGCCGCATCCCCTGAAATAAAGAAACTAGCATACATGACATTCATTCGCCCGAAATTAGAGTATGCGTCATCCATTTGGCATCCATCTCAAGCTTATCTCGCCGCCGACCTCGAAGCCGTACAGAACCGCGCCATCCGCTTTATAACATCTTCCTATTCAAGAAAAACCAGCATCACTGCACTGAAACAGTCCGCCTCCATTCCATCGCTCCTGTCACGCCGCATCATATCTCGCCTCTGTCTTCTGCATCATTTCTATTATCATCCGCGCTCGCGCCACGCATAACTAGAACCCCCCCATAGAACGTCTAGCCGCTTGAACCATAACCATAGCATCGCTCGCACCAACTGTCGCACGTTAGCACTCAGTTCTTCTTTTTCCCGCACGCAATAGCTCTATGGATTGCCCTGCCAAACACCATTGTATCATGCACTAATCGCAAATCATTCCGTGAAATACTAAAGGACCATTTTTCGTGAGAGCAATCTTTTCAATTGTATGTTGTGCTTGATACAGACAAGTGTCCTTGCTTTTTTTCATTCCTTAGCCTTTGTTTACTCACGTGTTAAATTTTTTTTACTAGTTACTTATTGTATAACCTTTTCGACGCCCCTTACCTGCTGTACATTTCTATTCCTTTTCACTGTTATTTTTTTTCTTTCTTTGTAGTGTTCTTGTCATGTTGGTACAAATCTTGAGTTTGCTCCCCCCTTATGTAATGCCCTCGGGCCTTTAAGGGAAAAATAAATGAAATGAAATGAAAATTCCCGGAGTGCGCGGGCACCCATATGAGCTACACTTGGCGGGGCGGAAGTGCATCGGGCGAGTCCAGTATGCCAAAAGCAGGGACATGGACTCGGCCTCGAGCAAAATTTAGAATCTCAGTTTTAGAATCACTTAAAATATACGGGCTTCCGTGCGAGTGATAGCAAGTGCAATGGCGGCTTCCTCTGCAGCCTCTGGGGACGTGTCTGGAGGGAGAGGTAGTGTGAGGAGGTTGGATGAAGAGTCCACCACAGCTGCTATCGCTTCATCACCCGTGCAGGCAGCGTCCACCCATACGGCGTCCGGCTCGGAGCCGTACGCTCGATGGAGTGCCTTCGCAGGGGCTCTGCGGCGCTGCTCATGGTGGGACGGGTGCATATTCCTCGGGAGCGGCCTGATGAGAAGCTCCCGGTGAATGCGTCGTGGGATGGCGTGGAGGCTTGGGTCGATGGCCGGTATTCAGATTCTCAGGGAGTCCAGGATATACCGAGCTGGGGAAGTTTGTGTGAGCCTGATGTATTGGGCCTGTCGGTGGGCCTCCACCAGTTCCCCGATCCTGTTGTGGAGGCCCAAGCCTAGTAATATTTCCGTGGGTGTGTTGAGGGGAAGATGAAGTGCTACCTTGAATGCCATGCGAATCAAAGCATCGAAAGCGTTTATGTCATGTTTGGATAGGTGTAAGTATGGGGTAGTGTACAGCACACGGCTGGGGACAAAGGCATGAATGAGGCGACATAAGTCGGTAAAGTTGCACTTACGCGCTCTCCGAAATCGTACGCTCCCATAACGTGACTATCACGTGGCGCATTAGACGTGATGTGCAGTCAACACAGGGGCTCGCTACCATGTCAGAAAGAGATAGGGGACCTCAACGGCCGTGCAGAGAAGTGCAGGGGTGAACACTGAGACGACCCTGACGAGCAAAAGCAGTTCATCTGCGACCCGCCAGCGCGGCACTGTTAAAATTAATTCAGTGCGCAATTCTTCCTCACTGTTTTCTCGCGGCCAGCGAGAAGTGAACGCTGGAACACCCGACAACGCCGACCTGATGGACGACGTTTATTGTACTCTTCTTATGCATTCAAGTACCTGTTTAGAAAAAAATCTCTGCCTCTCCCGTAACCGAGAGTAGAGTAAGCATGAAATGTTTACGGGCCTAATGTCGTCTCGGTGGACACCCGAACTGCACCGTACAGGAAGGGAGGAACGCCACCACCCGTTCAGCGCGATGCCTTGACATTTGAACGCAAGGTTTTTTGAGGAAAGGAAATGGCGCAGTAATTCTCTGCCATCTCAGTGGACACCCGAACCGCACCGTAAAGGAAGGTAGGAGCGCTACCACCCGTTCGGCGCGATGCCTTGACATTTGAACGCAAGGTTTTTTGAGGAAAGGAAATGGCGCAGTAATTCTCTGCCATCTCAGTGGACACCCGAACCGCACCGTAATGGAAGGTAGGAGCGCTACCACCCGTTCGGCGCGATGCCTTGACATTTGAACGCAAGGTTTTTTGAGGAAAGGAAATGGCGCAGTAATTCTCTGCCATCTCAGTGGACACCCGAACCGCACCGTAAAGGAAGGTAGGAGCGCTACCACCCGTTCGGCGCGATGCCTTGACATTTGAACGCAAGGTTTTTTGAGGAAAGGAAATGGCGCAGTAATTTTCTGCCATCTCAGTGGACACCCGAACCGCACCGTAAAGGAAGGTAGGAGCGCTACCACCCGTTCAGCGCGATGCCTTGACATTTGAACGCAAGGTTTTTTGAGGAAAGGAAATGGCGCAGTAATTCTCTGCCATCTCAGTGGACACGCGAAGCGCACCGTAATGGAAGGTAGGAGCGCTACCACCCGTTCGGCGCGATGCCTTGCCCTTTGAACGCAGCGCTTCTCCCCCGGGCCCCTGTGCGCCTGCGCGGCTTTGCTTCGATGCGCGAAGCCCCTAAGAGATCACGTATGACAACGAAGTGTATCGTGGCATTTATGTGCTTTTTGCACGCGTTATTAGAAATCGGAAATTATAATTCCGTGCATTATCAAACGCACAGCGACTGATATCTTGATAAACATTGAGAAGGCACTGGCAGCAGTTATTTTTTGTGACTCCTTTGGAGACCAACCGGCGCTTGCATGCCGGTCGCGTAGGAGGGCTTACAGAGTCTCGTTAAATCTCGCTAAGTCTCGTACGGTGCCCGGATGTTCTCGTTTCAGAGCCCGGATGACTGGATTTCAGTGCCCGGATGATGGCTCTCGGTCTCGGTGTGACGTCACCACACTGCCGACAACGGGGGCTAAATGCATTTCATGCTTAAAAATTTATTTACATATGTACACATGCCAAGGTTACCAGATACAGTGACATTTACAAGAACACATGAAAATAAGCATGTAAGGCGAGCTATATAAACAGGTACCATAAACATCTCGATTAACATTAATTGCTCGTGGGTGATGTAAAACTGGATAGCATACCTATTGATAGAAGGGCGAAAAGGCAATAATTTAACATTGAAACACTTAAACGGAGACCTCAGTCGCCAAAATTCAGAAAATGAATTGCTAACGGAGCTATCCCGTTCATGCTAATCAACTTTTGTGCAATGATACAGGACGGTCAATCGCGCATTAGATGTTTTGGAAAACCGTCACTACTACTGAACCCTAGTTTGATTAACGATCGGTTCAGCATAATGGAAGCTTTGAACTCTAGTCCCGCAGGTTTTTTAAACAAATCTCGAATAAACAGTTTGTCATAAGTTCCAAAAGTAACAAGGCTGCATGGGTTTCGTCATTCACTGTGGGTCCCTGGCTAAAGAAAAAATTGGAAGTGGCTTTGCTCTGCTATGCCAGGAGGAGGAGGAAAAAACTTTTATTAAGCAACCCTTAAAAAGAAGCCATTGAGGGTAGGAATATGGATAAGGGGGTTGCAGGAACAGGTGGGCCCTCGCGGTCGCGCTAGGTGGCCAGGAGCCCATGGGCCCTGGCGACCTCTGTGGCCCAGGTCACCATCCGGAGCTGAACCTCCGGCTGCGAGCTGTGCAGCACGGCATCCCCTCTTTCCTGGTCGTCGAGTCTCAGAAAAGGGGGAGTTGGAGTATTAGGGCAAGCCCTAAGTATGTGATGAACATCCGGCTTAGGGTGTTTGCATAATTTGCAGGACGGATGATAGTCCCCTGGGTGGTGGTGGTGAAAACTTTTAATTTCTGAAATAGAGTTTGGGAGCCACAGAGTGGCCCCGCTACATGGTCGGCGTCCCTAGCCCGGGACACCGCATGACGAGGCCCCGTCTCTCGCCCGTTTCACCAGAGCCCTTTGGGACTCGAGCGAGGAGCAGTTGAGGAGGGTGGTCGTGGTGAAAAACATTTATAAGGAATTAAATTTTTACAGAAAGGTGATTTGGGTAGGACCCTATTGGCCCTTTCCCCTCACAGTACTAGGTGGAGCCCCTATTCCGGGGCCCCATTGGCGAGCAACGCCGCCCGCGTCCGTTGAACCAAGGCCTTTTGGCTCTTCAGGTCTTGACAGCCGAGCAGGGCCGCCTCCCAGTCCTCTCTGGTGGGGTTGGGGTTGGGGGGGATAGATGGGTTAGATTGACACGCCCAAACCATGTGGAAGGTGTCAGACACCTCCCCACAGAACTGGCACGTGCCATCAAAGCATGTATTGAAATGTTTAAGCACCGCCGGGCACAGTACAGTGTTAGTGAGAATTTTGATGAGGAGGCGCTCGTCAGCGCGATCCAGACCCTTACAAGGGGCCGGGTAGCGCCGGTGCTCCTCCTTGTAGTAATCGGTGCAGTCTCCCATGCCTCTCTGGAAGGGGTACGGGAAGGGGGGAGGTGGGGATTTTGAGTACATGCCCACACCATATGGAAGATATCACAGGTCTCCCCACAGTGCGGGCATTGCCCATCCGTGTTAGGATCATAATGCTTTAAGATTGCAGGACAGAGTAGAGTACCTGTCTGCAGGCGCCTTAAAGTTCGCTCCTCCGTCTTACTCAGCCCCTTTGCAGGGGCCGGGAAAAGGCGGTGGTTGTCGGTATAATGCGTTATTATTTCTCTGAATCGCAGCAGCGGCTGGTTAGTCTCCGAGCCAGAAGAGCTGGGATGAGGAGCCCGGTGAATAAGCGCTCGGGCAGCCGCGTCAGCGGCTTCATTACCTCGTAAGCCCTGATGGCCAGGAGCCCAAATGATTCTTTTCGGTGTTGGATCAGTGGCAGTGCGTCTTAGAATGCAAGCAGCTAAGGGGGAGATCTCCCCTGCCAAGTAATGATCACATGCTTTTCGGGAGTCCGTAATGATGATTCTCGAATTGGCGTGGACGGCAGCAAGCGCTATCGCAACTTTCTCGGTTCGCATTGAATTCGGGGCTTGAAAAGAGAGTCCATCAACGTGCATTTCCTGGTGAACGACAGCGGGCGTGTAAAATCCCGTGGGCGATGGCTCTGCTACGTCTACATAATATACACCGGGTCGGGAGCCGTGTTGTCTCTCAAGAGCCCGAGCCCGCGCTTGTCGTCTGTTTTCGTGCATGTCGGTGTCCATGTTACTGGGGAGCGGGGAGACCCAGAGCATATGGCGCCACAGTACTGGGCTACGCTCCGCCTCCTCTGGAGTGCAGTCGTGTTGGATGTGTAAGCGGTTTAGCAGGCAGCGCCCAGGGGCCGTCTTCATGAGCCGCGTGTATTGGTTCACAAGGCGGGCCTCCCGCAGCTCCTGGTAGGAGTTTAGCACCCCCAATGCCTTGAGTTTGGCATTTGAGGCAGCCACTGGGAGATCCAGGGCTCGCTTAGTTGCCTTGCGGAGGATGGCGTGTATTCGCGCCTCGTCTTGCTTAGTAGTGCGGAGATATGGCACGGCGGTGCATGAGGGAATATAGGTAAGTGTTCGGAAAAGTGTCTGTCTGAATCCGTCGCCAAACGTCTTGCTCGGCCTTATTTAGCGATTTATGGGGAGGGGACTAAACTAGTCAGGAACCCCGGTAGTGAAGCGTGACTTCATGGTACGTCATCATGCGTTCCCTAGCACTGCGGAAGGAGGGGAGGCCGTCCACCGCCCGGTCGACGAGTCCTCGGGCGTGATTGTGTGCAGCCGTATTCCCCGGGAGTCCGCAATGCGCAGGAACCCAGATGAGTGTGATGAGCCGACTCGGTGGTACAACACTGTTCAGAGCACGATGTGCTGGCGTGTGAACCGTTGTTTGGCGAAATTTCGTATGGCTGATTTAGAATCCGAGAATATGTATTTGGCATTTGTTTGAGTAATGGCAAGGGCTATAGCTGCTTCTTCTGCCTCGACGGGATGTTGAACGCGATTGAGAGTAAGGGATGAGCAAGGATTATGGTTGCAGTTAAGTACCGTGATTGCATAGGCTGAGGTGGTAGAATATTCTGCAGCATCTACGTATGTGACTGCTCGATCCCTAGCGTAGTGCTTATGTAAGGCTGTTGCCCGAGCTCTGCGACGATCTTTGTCATGCTCAGGATGAGTGTTTCTAGGCAGAGGTGGAATATAAAGATTTTTTGCAAGGTCTAGAGAAATGTTATGCTGATCCGAAATTTGGTCGTCGAGGGTGATTTTGAGTATTTTCAGAAGATTCTGTCCGGTAGGTGTTCGAGATAGACGATAGTATTGCCCCGTGAGGTGGGCTTCAATTAGTTCTGCCAGGGTGTTATGCACGCCTAGTTTGAGGAATTTGCTAGTGGGGGTTGAATTCGGGAGGTGAAGGGCAGCCTTATATATACCCCTGATCATTCTATCTGCTCCTGCTCTGTCCGAGTGAGATACAGATAGGGGAGAGTATAAATGAGTTTGCTGATACAGAAGGCTTGAACGAGACGTCGCGTGTCTGCCTCCCTCATGCATCGGTGTTTATTATTAATTCTACGAATGACCGCAGTCGTATTCTGTACAGTGCGGCGGAGTGATTTAATGGTGGTCGTGTTGAAGACGTCATTTGTGATGAGCATACCCAAAACCCTAATGACGGGTTTAATTGGAATTGGAATGTCTTCAAGTTTGATAACAATTTGTGGCAGATCAGGATCCGGGTATCGGGGTCTGATTAGAAGGAGTTCTGATTTGGCAGGGGAACATGCCAGGCCTATACTGTGTGCATATTTTTGGACCGCGTTTGATGCATTTTTAATGTTTCCTCTTTTTTACCGCAGTTTCCTGCGCTCGTGCAGACGGTGATATCATCCGCATAGATGGGGTGATAGAGGTCCGGAATTTTAGACAAGATTTGAGCAAGAGGGATGAGCGTGATGTTGAAAAAAAATGGTGAGAGAACTGCACCTTGTGGCGTACCACGACTGCCAAGTGGGAAGGTAGGAGATGTGACTGATCCGATTTGGAACTCCGCGGTCGTGCCCGTAAGGAAAGCTGTCACATATGCATAGGTGCGTTCTCCTATGTGCAGGGAGCTGAAAGCTTGTAAAATGGCCGAATGTTGCACATTATCTAATGCTTTGGTTAAATCTAAACAAGAAGTGCTTTGGTGAGGTGAAGAATCGAAGGATCATGTATGTCTTCCTTGATCTGTAGCATGACATCCTGCGTTGAAAGGTGGGATCTGAAACCGAACATGGTATGGGGTAGATGTTCTCTTCCATGTGTCGGATGAGACGGTTTAGGACAACATGCTCCATGAGCTTGCCCGCACATGAAGTTAGAGATATGGGCGGAAGATTTTGCAGGTCTAGCGGTTTGCCTGGTTTAGGTATAAAGGTAATTCTGGCAAGTTTCCACTCTTCTGGGAGCGTGCCAGCTTCCCAATGCTGACTCATAAATTCTGTGAAGGCTGCGACGGTTTTGCCATCCAGATTTCTCAGAACCTTATTGGTGACTTGATCTGCACCTGGTGCTGAATTGGTCCTGAGCTGCTTTAAAGCTGCCCAAACCTCTGCCTCGGCTATAGGGGCATCGAGTTGAGAGTTACAAGATCCCTCATATTGTGCAGGGGTTAGTTGAGGGGTGTCTGGGGACACCCCTCAGTCCTAGCCCCATGTTTTTTGTCCCCCGCGTCGCAACCCCATCGCGCACGTTTGCACGCAGGCTAACCACGGTCTGTTTTTCTTACGTTTAGGCAGGCAAAACCGAGCTTGCGTCACGGTTGTTCATTCGCCTTCCGTCGTACATGGGTGGGTTCAGTGTACCTTGCATCCGCACCATGTGTAATGTGCTCGCCTTGAGAGGTGTACGCGATCTTGTGCGCAACCCAGATTATCCCGGGAGAATACTCCGCGCATACTTCCTGAGTACAGCGCGTAACGTGTTTTTTTTTTTCAGAACACGTGGCTGGCCCTACAGCCGAGCAGCCACAGGCATTTTTTGTTAACGTGCGTCGCACACTGGCGTCGCTGTCTGCCAGCGTGCCCGATATTGATGTTGATGAACCCCGCCCTTCAGGATGTGTGAGGCACTAACGGTAGCAGAGCTCACCCGCGAACAACTCCAGAAAACGAGACGGGCGCGCTGGCGCCAACTGACCTCACCTGCACCTCCTGCAGATATCAGGGACTTCTGCTGGTTGCGAGGCTGGCGGTTCCTGCCCACTAGAGACCGCCTTGCGGCATGGGTCGTGGCGCCCTCCGCCCGATGCCCGCAATGCGCTCTCCTAGAAACATTGCGGCACGCAATGTTCGACTGTGCAGTGGCGCGCACCTTTTGGATACTTGCGTAACGTATGTTTTTACCCCGCCTGGAAGCGCGCACTTGTTCACGCGAACTGTTTGCAAATATGCTCTTGTGTGTCGGCATGTTCGTTTTGTGCCGGCAGCGCGGAGTGGCTTCCTTAAATGGCCGTCCGCAAAGAGCGATGTTTCCGATGTTTCAGCGCCTCCGCACGCGCCTCTTTGAGCAAGCATGCGTGGACGCACTGTCAATGAGCGAGGCTGAGTTTTTGCGCAAGTGGTAGACGTACTTCATCGCCCTGCGCGGCGGTCGAGTGTCGGCCTCATTATTACCCTACTGACGTGCACAGTACAGCGTCACTGCGCATGTGCTTGACTTATCAGAGCATTGAGTTGAGCCGTTTTGCTTTGTATTTTTTATGTTAACACAGAACAAATTAAACTTCTCTTTCCACGCCACTGCCGAGTGATTCAGTTCTTTGCGGGCGCAAGTCAGCCCGAATAAAGAGTTTCGTTTCGAAGACATTCTCACTGTGTTCCTCTTCGCCGGACTGCAGTAACCACTACGTGACATCTGGTGGAGGTGCTGACCTGCTATCCAGCTATGCCCCTCACAATGGAATCTGGTGCACAGCCAACGCCCGTGGTGCTTCGCCAGCCCCGTGAGCCTCCGTCTTTCCGTGGAAAACCACACGAGGATGTAGAAGACTGGCTGGACATGTACAACCGTGTGGCAGCACTGAACGCCTGGGACGACAGCACCAAGCTACGAAACGTTTATTTTACGCTGGATGGCACTGCGAGAACGTGGTTTGAAAACCACGAATCTTCCCTCATGACCTGGGCGTCCTTCAAGAAGCAGTTAGTGGGTACGTTCACTAGTTACGTACGAAAGGAAAGGGCGGAGCTACTGCTGCAGTCACGAATTCAGCTTTCAAATGAGACCGTGACTGTGTATTTTGAAGAAATGAAACGCCTTTTCAGGCGCTCCAACTCTGATATTAGTGACGAAAAGAAACTCAACTTTCTGATGCGTGGCGTAAAGGAGGAACTGTTCACCGATTTGATCCGAGATCCTCCAAATACCTTCGCCGAGTTCTTAGTTGAAGCTTCCGCAATTGAAACGGCCCTTGACGCCAGGACCCGTCACCACAACCGACCACACCAAGTTCTGAGGGCAAGCTGCCCCGTAGATACCCTTCCAAGCGGGGATAAGCTGCAAGATTTGAGACGCGAAATTGTTAGCGAAGGAATTCGTCGTCTGCTGCCATCCCCAACGCAGCAGACTCAGGTGGCGTCGCTCACGAACATCATACGTGAAGAAGTGCAGCATGCACTTGGCTTCCCGTCACAGACGACTCCAACGGAAGTTGAAGCCATGAACTACGCCGCCGCACTACGCAGTCCTGCGCCCCGACGGGAACGACCAAGCCCTCTTCGACAGTCACCAGCTCTACAAGAACGACGACCCCTTGCCCCCGCCCGCCCACCTTACGACCGAAGCAACGGAACTAGGAAATGCGACCAGTGGAGGACTTCCGACAACCGCCCACTCTGTTTCCATTGTGGCCATGGCGGGCACATACTTCGCCACTGGCCGCACAGACGCATCGGCCTGCGATGTTTCGCCATCGACACCCCTCGACCGCTCCCCGGCCAGCGACCACGAAAAATCGGCGACTACCTTCGCAGAGGGGAGTACGTGTTCTCAACACGTCTTTCCCGCTCCCCGTCGCCTTTCCGCTCCCCGTCGCCGTCCACAGCACGATTTGCATCACCAAGCCGCAGATACGCCGCGGCTGTCCGAGGAAGGTCCCCTAGCCCCCGTAGGGGAAACTAAACAAAGCAACCTGTGGAGGTCAGGCCGAAAAACGACGAAGATCCTCCAGCGACCACGCCGTATGAAGACGCCGCACCTACTACACCGAAAACACATACAACCTCGACCACGACGCAAACCGCCTTCAAAACTACGCCGCCATCAAGAAAAGCTCCGACCACACGCCCCATCCACGATTCACATACCCGACGAAGCCGTAACCCGACGCCGAGGACGACGTGCAACTCCAGAGCCAGGACATCCGACTTAGAAGTGGTTATCGACGGCCGGAAAGTCACCGCTCTAGTCGACACAGGAGCCGATTATTCGGTGATGAGCGGACCATTCACGGCGCAACTCAGGAAATAACGACCGCTTGGGACGGCCCACAAATTCGCACCGCAGGGGGCCACCTCATTACGCCATCAGGACGATGCACAGCGCGAGTGACTCCCAAGGGACATACCTATCCGCCGACCTTCGTAGTGCTACGGCAGTGTTCCCACGAAGTGATCTTGGGCATGGATTTCCTTAATGAGCATCAAGCGATCATCGACCTGCGATCCAAGATGATCACAGATCACACTTTCCACAGACGAGGCCATCCCGTCGACGAGAACTCCGGAACGTCACGTTGCGCTTGGTGTCCTGGAGGAACAAGTGAGTGTCCCACCCCGCACAAGCGTCATCGTCACCGTAGGCGCCAGGGAAGCGAGTGACACTGAAGCCATTATCGAGGGGAACATGCAGTTGCTCCTCGACCGAGGAATCGGCATCGCAAGAGGCATCGCACATTTCCGCAAGGGCCAAGCCGAAGTACTGCTGACTAACTTTAGCGAAGAATACCGGCACGTTAACAGAGGAACAACGATTGCATTCCTCGACGAAATATCCGACGTACGAAACTTCTTCGCACTCTCCGACCCATCCTAGAAGATTCTGCTGACCAAGAAAACTCGCCCACTTTCGACATAAACCCAGCCCTGCCCAGGAACAGACACGACCAGATCCGCAATCTCCTTCGAAGCTACAGCGAGTGCTTCTCGTCATCGCCGAAGGTCCGACAAACGCCGATTGCCAAGCATCGCATTATAACCGACCAGCGCACCCGACCTCTCCAGAGCCAGAGCCCCTACCGAGTGTCGCCCCGAGAACGACAAGCCATCCGGGACAAAGTGGAAGAAAGGCTGCGCGACGACGTTATCCAGCCTTCAAAGAGCCCCTGGGCGGCACCTGTTGTTCTAGTGAGAAAGGAAGACGGTGCACTTCGATTCTGCGTTGATTACCGGAGCTTGAACAACATCACAAAAAAGGACGTCTACCTCCTCCCTCGCATCGGCGATGTACTGGACCGACTCTGCAACACCAGGTATTTCTCATCGATCGACCTCAAGAGCGGCTACTGGCAAATTGAAGTCGATGAAAGAGATCGCGAGAAGACCGCATTCATCACTCCAGATGGCCTCTTCGAGTTCAAGGTGATGCCATTTGGTCTCTGTTCCGCGCCAGCCACTTTTCAGCGAGTAATGGATACAGTGCTGGCAGGCCTGAAGTGGCAGATTTATCTGGCATATTTAGATGACGTCGTTCTCTTCGCTTGGAACTTTGAGGAACACCTAAAAAGGCTTCGAACAGTACTAGACCCAATCAAATCGTCCGGGTTAACCTTGAAAGCAGAGGAGTGCCACTTTGCCTATGAAGAGCTGCTGTTTCTGGGCCACATTGTTAGCAAGGAGGGAGTACGCCCAGACCCGCAGAAACAGCTGCTATCGCAATGTTTCCGTCACCGGCCGATAAGAAAGCTGTGCGCAGATTCCTCGGAATGTGCGCGTATTACCGGCGTTTCGTCAAGAACTTTTCGCGCATTGCCGAGCCACTAACCCACCTGACAAAAGCAGATGTGCCATTCAATTTGGAAGCGCCGCAAATAGAAGCCTTCAAGAAACTTCAGTGCCGTTTACAGTCCCCACCGATCCTCGCGCACTTTGATGAAAACGCCGAGACTGAAATTCATACCGACGCAAGTAGTGTGGGCCTAGGTGCTGTCCTCGTTCAGAAAACTGACGCAGTGGAGAAGGTCATCGCGTACGCTATCCGTTCCCTGTCCAAAGCCGAAGCTTGTTATTCGACACCTGAGAAGGAGTGCCTTGCCATCATCTGGGCTACGTCGAAATTCCGCCCCTACCTGTACGGAAGACCGTTCAAAGTGGTCAGCGATCATAACGCACTGTGCTGGCTCGCCAGATTGAAGGACCCCTGCGGCCGCCTCGCTCGATGGAGCCTGCGGCTCCAGGAGTTCGATGTAACCGTCGTTTACAAGTCCGGACGCAAGCACTCTGACGCTGACTGCCTGTCACGAGCCCCTGTAGATGCACAACCGCCGGATGACGATGAGCACGCCTTCCTGGGACCCATCAGCTCGAGCTCTTTTGTACAACAGCAACGCGCTGACCCCGACATAAAATGTCTCATCGAATACTTGGAAGGCAAGGTTTCTTCACCCCCGCCTCTTTCAAGCGAGGATTGTCTTCGTTCTGTTTACAGAACTATGTCCTCGTGAAGAAGAATTTTGCAGCGAACAAGACAGCCTACCTCCTTGTTGTACCTGTAAATCTCCGCGGAGAAGTTGTTCAGGCCTCACACGACGAGCTGACAGCTGGACATCTCGGGTTTTCTCGCACCCTCCGCCGCATTCAAGACAGTATTACTGGCCCCGACTGTCTGCCGAGTCGCATATTATGTGAAAACCTACCGAGGTTGTCAGCGACGACAGACCCCTCCAACCCGACCAGCAGGATTTCGTGAACCCCCCTCAAGGCCCTTTCAGCAGATCGGCATGGACTTGCTTGGCCCTTTCCCGAAATCAACATCTGAAAATAAGCGGATCATTATAGCGACCGACTACCTGACCCGCTAAGCCGAGGCAAAAGCCCTACCGGACGGAAAAACAGCAGAAGTCGCCAAATTTTTTGTGGACAACATTCTTCTGCGACACGGCGCCCCCGATGTGCTCATCACTGACAGAGGAACAGCATTAACGACGGAACTGACGGAAGCCATTCCCCATTACAGTCAAACCAGCCACCGAAGAACAACTGCATCCCACCCGCAGACCAACGGACTGACCGAGCGCCTCAACAAAACCATCGGCGATATGCTCGCCATGTATGTCGATGCCGAACGCAAGACCTGGGACGTCATCTTGCCTTACGTAGTCTTCGCCTAAAACCTCGTAGGGCAGGAGAACACCCAGATCACTCCTTTTAGGCTCGTCCATGGCAGGGAGGACACGACTATTCTGGACGCCAGGCTGCCGAACGTTACCGAGGAAGATAACGTCGACGTCGCCGCATACTTTCAACGCGCTGAAGCACGAAGACTTGCCCGATTAAGGATCAAAGACCAGCAGCAGACCAATGCCAGACGCTACAACCTACGAAGACGCAACGCGGAATTCAAGCCAGGAGACCGAGCGTGGGTTTGGACGTCCATTCGCCGCCGAGGATTGAGCGAAAAGCTTTTGCGCCGCTAATTCGGTCCGTACAAGGTTCTTCGTCGGCTAGGTGAATTGGACTATGAAGGCGTTCCTAACCAAACGACGGCATCCCAGCGACGCCGCGTACGACCAGAAGTAGTCCATGTCGTGCGCCTAAAGCCCTATCATGCACGCTAGAGGACGCCGTGTTTCCACATTCAGTGTTTATTTTTGCACAGTCCGTTTTTGATTGTTTATAACCCCATTGTGTTCTAAAGCATCGAGTCGATGCTTCTTTGAAAGGGGAGTAATGCCGCGAATCTTTGTAGCGTTCGTTTGTAGTATTTGTTTGTTCATGCTTCAAGGCTGCCGACGCGCCGCTTTATCGCTTCATTTGTGACGCAAGACGCGCCTAGATTTATCTCGATTGATCGCATCGGGACGGAGCCGATTCTAGTTTGCGCCAGAAGGTTCTAGTAACTTCCTAAGCTTTATCTCGAAAGTTCGCTGCCAGCTTTAAAAAGAGCACGGCCGACTGCCGCGCTCATTCTGTTCGACGAACGCCGAGCACGCTTGTTGCTACGCCACCGCCGAGTGATTCAGTTCTTTGCGGGCTCAAGTCAGCCCGAATAAAGAGTTTCGTTTCGAAGACATTCTCGCTGTCTTCCTGTTCGCCGTACTGCAGTAACTACTACGTGACAATATGGTTTGGTTTGGTTTATGGGGTTTAACGTCCCAAAGCGACTAAGGCTATGAGAGACGCCGTAGTGGAGGGCTCCGGAAATTTCGACCACCTGGGGTTCTTTAACGTGCACTGACATCGCACAGTACACGGGCCTCTAGAATTTCTCCTCCAAAGAAATTCTAGCCGCCGCGGCCGGGATCGAACCCGCGTCTTTTGGGTCAGCAGCCGAGCACCATAACCGCTGAGCCACCGCGGCGGCACGTGACAATATAATAGATATGTAGTGTGAATTACTGGTTGCAAAGAACATCATTGTATGCTAGGCAAATTAAAATCTTCGCCAAAAATAATGTATATTGCCTTTAAATATAATAATGCGTTACTAAGTTGAAAAAATGGCTCTGCACTGGTAGAACCTGGAGGCCTATAAAAAGAACCAACTGCTAATGAATTACCATCGCCCAGCAGAAGTCTGCACCAGACAGCTTCACGGGAGTTCTCTAGGTACACCGACGTTCTTCAACTGCTATGAACAGGTATGAACACACCATCGCCGCGTGCATTGCGATCCTTCCTATACGCAGTATAGGTGGTAGGACATATTTCGCTACCGCTTATGCTGCTGTCCAGCAATGACTTCGTTCCAATTACCACATGTGAATTTGTTATTTCCAGGAGCGAGTGAAATTCGTCAGTTTTATTTTTAAGCTACGGCAGTTAACGACAATGCAGACAAGTTCACTTTCAATAACTTTTCGAGGGTTCACTGAAGGGCGCGGTGATGGCTATTGCTCTACGCAAGTATAGTGTCTGTTTCGGTGTTGTACGTGAAAGTTTTATTGCCCAAGTGTAGTTTATTAAACCAGAGTTTCAGTTTCCGTCCGCGTTTCTAGCAAATTGTATAAGTTTTTTTCTTTGTTGCCAAACTTTACCCGAATAGTTCTCGCTTATCGCCCAGTTAGTATCCTTTAGTTTCCGGCATTTGAAAGGACACGGTTCTTGGCTTTAAAAGACAAGAATTTAACAATCACAGGCCTCTCCTTGCCTGGCGCATAACGTCCTAGTCTGTGCGCCCTTTCGATAGCCGCAGCATCAAAAGAAATGTTTAATTTTTCATCGAAGTATGACATTATGTTCATCGTGGACTGTTCCGAGTGGCAACGTCAAGCACGCCTCTATAAGAAACACCTCGCCTACTTCTCAACAGCTCCCACAGTGCGGATGTTGCGGCGTGGCGCTGGCATCAAGTATCGCGCCTCATCGATAGGACCACTGAGATCCTGTGCGCACGATTGGTGATGTACAGTGGCCAGCTCAAGTTCAACGTATCCTCAGCCATGGTCCTAAGTTCGCCGTGGAACCGAGAAATAATGCAGCGGCACACCTCACGATGGTGAGACAAATCTCAAAGCTAGCCCCCGCAACTGAGGCTGAAAGATGTATCTCGGAAAGCGTTGACGTGCTTTTGCATCACTGTGGTCACGCAAGGGACTTCTTGTTTGATAAGGTTGTTGCATGCCTAAATGACAGATCTCTGAACTTGTTACCGGCCGACAAAGAGGGTGGGTTTGTTGTTATGTCAAGGGAAACTTATAAATCGCGACAAAATGAAGCAGGAGCTTTGGTGTATGACAGGCACGACGATGTGTCGCTGCGCAAAGGAAGACAACAGGCCATAAGGAAGTGCGAAAGTTTTAACCTAGACAAGCTTGCTCGGGCCATTCAAAATGACGATAAGCAGTGCTTATAGTTATTTTCTAGTGCAAAAACACACAAACCTGACTGCCCACTAAGGGTTATTGTTTCCGAGAACGCAGCATGGCAGAAAGACCTGACAAAATTTCTAGAGACTCACCAGAAAGTGCTCACCATTGACGACCCTTTTCAGGTGAAAGGTTCCGAGCAGGTAAATGAATATCTTAAAGGCAGGCATAGCGACAAGTTCTCGGCCGTGCATATAAAAGACATATTATTCGGTTCCGCATGATGACCTGCTGAAAAGCGTAAGAGAATGTATTGAGGCCGAAGGTGCTGTTCGCTTTCGACGTGCGGCAGTCGGCAGTTTCTTGGAGTTGCTTTAAACCTACCTAAACTCCACCTTTGCGCAGTTCGACGGCCACATCGTTTCGCAAAGGAATAGAATTCGCATAGGATCATACGTCGCACGAATCCTCAGCGATATATATCTTGCTTCCCGGGACCTTAAGTTACGGGATCCATGCGCCGAGCTGAGGATCTCCGCTGTGTTTAGGTTTTTAGATGATTTTCTAGTAATTTTCAAAGACGACCAAAGATGTTTGCTGGCACGAGTGTCCCAAGTTGTGACCTTGTTCACTGACTGCCTTCAGCCGCTGACAATAACTGATGAGTGCCCGGACAATGGACAAATTAGATTCCTGGATTTGTGCCTATATTTCCACTCTGAACCCGTCTGCTGGGCCTGTGAGCCAAAGGGAAATAAGCCAGTCCTCTGGCACGCCTCGGCACATTCTAGACTAGTAAAGAGAGCCATCGTAAAGTCTTGTGGCAGGAGCGCCCTTGTAAAATCATGCGAGCACCTGCAGAAAGACTCTATTCTGAAGCAAGCAGATCGCCTTCGACCAGCCGGGTATCCAGCGCATCTTCTGACTGCAGTTTCTGAAAGCATGCTTAAATCAAAAAGGAAACCTAGTGAACATGACTGTCGAAGGAAGGCATATGTGATACCTTACCTACATACTGTGTCCCATAATCTCAACAAGATTAGCAACAGAGCCGGAGTTCGTGTTGTTTTTTTCGGCCGCGAGGAAATTGCATCAGTTGCGTAGAAAAGTTAATTCTGACGTAACTAGAAAACCAGACTGCGTGACAAACCATCGTCCGCGTCTTGTAAGCTGCGAAAAAGATGTTTATTCAATCCCGCTTTCATGTGGTAATATCTATATTGGCCAGACGGGGATATGCCTGAATACAAGGCCGCAAGAACATTGTAGAAATCTAAAAGATGTTAACTCTTTTGAGGTAAGTAAACGCTGCAGTCAATGTAAGAACTGCACACCTGCTTTTGAAAGAATGGCCGTTTTACGCAAGTGCCGCGACTCCACCACAAGGGTGATAGTAGAAGCTCAAGCAATATAAAGATTCTCTGATAAATGTGTCAGCAAGCCATCCGTACACCTTAGCAAAATAGAGCTGATCTTTCTATGCGCCATGAACATGCCAATGACTGGAGGGAAGGTTACAGACCAACGAGATAACTATGCCAGGGGAAGTGAGTTGTTTTCCTGTTTTGTCACGGGACTCGGCCTATATAAACCAGTTCAAGCCAATAAACCATGTTGTCAGTCAGCGCCTGTGTTTGTGTCAGTCTTTCTTGTCCGTGTTCCGCCCGCGCTGTTGTTGTCAGGATGTTCCCAGGATTTGTTTTCGTTGTCATGGATCCAGTAGAAAATTAAATTGTTTCTTCGTGATTGGTTTTCCTAATCATCAAAATATGACCGCAGTGCCGTGTACGCGGCTGCAAGTTTTTCAGAGCTTTGCTATAAACGCTCCACATCAGGCTTTAGCTGGAGAATCCGTGACACATTATCTTCAACAAGCTTGATCTTATCTGCAAGTTTGGTTAGTTTTTCTGCCAGTGTCTTTTGCTCAAGCCGAATAGAACGTAGTTCATCGAGTATCTCGGACTGCTGCTGCTGCTGTATCAAAGGTATTTTCATGACAGTATGGAACGTCTGCTCTTCCTGCTCAGCAGACAGAGGCCCTGGGTTTTCTTTTACGTCTCCCGCAAGCAAAAGCAGTGTCTGCGAAAAGAGTCCGTATCCTGAACAAATCGCGGTCACAACGTACAGAAGGCGAGAGAGCATGCACACAGCCGCTTTGGGATCCACCGCTGATTTCCTGAACGGCTTTCCATTAACAGAAAGATAGGAGGAAGAAACCTGAGAAAGAATATGATGTAAGCGTCTGGCTGCCATGTTGGCGCCAGATCCCGGTGTGGCTGGGTGCGTCAGGTGCTTACATAGGTCACGCTTGTACAGAGGGTTCCAGGGTTGGCAGTGGATGAAGTGTTCAAGCGCCGGTAGCGCTGCAAGGTCCAGCGGTGAAACGCCAGTCCAAAAAGCCAGTTCAGCAGGACAGACTTGCTCTGTTGTGGCGTCACCATACAGCGACAGGCACGTCGATATCGCGGCAGCATCGAAAATTGCCATCATCTGCAGGACCTGAGAAAGAACATGATTTAAGCGTCTGGGTTCCATGTCGGCACCAGATTCCAAGTTTGAAATCTATGGAGGCAAACTGCTGCAGTATCGCGGACTCTAAAATGCAGGGTGATAATACGCTAGTGCGACAAGACAACTATAAAAATTGAATGGATCCCAGCACATTGTGGAATTGTGAACAAGGAAAGGGCAGAAAAAGCGGCTCGCACAAGTCTCCTGCACCGAAACTTCAAAAGGATTTTCTTGAGACAATCTCGCAGGTCCCAAGTACTGAAAAAGCCTATTAAGGAAAGGATCACCACTGAAAATTTCCTTTCACCGTTATGCATTTCTTCACCCCAATGACCCTGTCACTAAATTCGGCGCATTTTATTGCGAAAGCAATACTGCTAGCACTTTTCTGCGTCGGTGGAGGTCGTTCCTTCGCTCCGGCGCAGCTGCGGCGCACGACCACGTGACAGCGTGACGACACGACCAGAGGAGAGAAGGGGCTCCAACTCGTCTCTTCGGCCGTAGTCGTTCCTTCGCTCGGCGCGGCGGCTACCACGTGACGGACTCTTCGGCCCGCCGCGTGAGGGCGCTCGCTAGGAGAGGATAAACGGGGTGCCGCAGGCGCGCTCCGCTTAGTCATGTCTGAGGAGTTGTACGAGGTGTCGCTGAAGCGACGTGCTTCGCGCAAACGCCAGCGCCGTGCCGAGGAGACAGATGAAGAAAGGCAAGAGCAGTTGGCTAAGCAACGCCCCTATGCCGCAGAATGGCGAGCTCGGCGGCGTTCTGCAAGTTCAGTGAGCGAGAGTAGTTTCATGGAGTCTCTGAATGCCGAAGAATCGTCTGTGTAATTACCAGTGTTCAGAAGTGTCACTACTTTAGGGACCGCCAAAGCGTGTTTATTGGAATAAACAAACAGTAGAAGCAATGTTGTGTCCAGAGTAAGTCCTTTAGTTGCACAAAAGGCGAAGCCATGCCAAACCACTAGCAGAGCCAAGGGCAGCCAGGGAGCTATTGCTATCGCAATCACTCAGGCTTAACCAGAGCTAAGCCACAGCTAATTTTTGAAACAAACAAACAAACAAAATCAGCGCCGCACGAACGCGTCTCGCCGAAGCGGTCGTAAAACGGGGGAGGAGGGAACTCCCGCTTAGCGTCTAGCCTGCTGTGCGTTGCTGCCCCCTCTACCAGCGCTCACCGACACGGCATGCGGGGGAGGAAATGAGTCATCCATGCCGAAGATTTTTCTGGAACGTCCGAGTCGCTTCTGTTTAACGATTTCAAACATCATCCCACTAAATATGTTCAATTAAACTCTAGTAGTGACGCGCCTTATAAATTAAGACACGTCAGTTACAGAGTACCATTCGTAAGGACTAACTATGGAACCGAAATGCTTTCATATTTAATTCCCAGTCTTCTAAATAAACATACACAGGCCATAGAAATTATTCAGAAATCTGTTTCCCAAAACTCCTTCAATAGAAATGCTAAAGCTTACCTCCTTTCTCGCCCGAATGATTAAAGGGTTGTTCACTCAGAAATTCTTGATGTCCCTGTTTTTCCGTCAACTCTTTGAATTCTCGTGTTTTTCTTGTTGTGATGTGCCTTGTAAATATTTACTTTAATTATGTCATTGCAAAAGTATGCACCTTCCTCCTACTTTTACCTTGTATAATTATGTGTTGTTTTTTGTAATGAGAGTGTATGAAGCTCTTGCTTCTTTTGCCGCTTGTTCTGAGCATTGTGTCGGGTGCTTGGGCCCCGTCAGGCAGAGTGCATCTGCCTTTTGCCCCTGTATCCGAGACCTTGTTGTCTAAATAAAGATCTATCTATCTATCTATCTATCTATCTATCTATCTATCTATCTATCTATCTATCTATCTATCTATCTATCTATCTATCTATCTATCTATCTATCTATCTATCTATCTATCTATCTATCTATCTATCTATCTATCTATCTATCTATCTATCTATCTATCTATCTATCTATCTATCTATCTATCTATCTATCTATCTATCTATCTATCTATCTATCTATCTATCTATCTATCTATCTATCTATCTATCTATCTATCTATCTATCTATCTATCTATCTATCTATCTATCTATCTATCTATCTATCTATCTATCTATCTATCTATCTATCTATCTATCTATCTATCTATCTATCTATCTATCTATCTATCTATCTATCTATCTATCTATCTATCTATCTATCTATCTATCTATCTATCTATCTATCTATCTATCTATCTATCTATCTATCTATCTATCTATCTATCTATCTATCTATCTATCTATCTATCTATCTATCTATCTATCTATCTATCTATCTATCTATCTATCTATCTATCTATCTATCTATCTATCTATCTATCTATCTATCTATCTATCTATCTATCTATCTATCTATCTATCTATCTATCTATCTATCTATCTATCTATCTATCTATCTATCTATCTATCTATCTATCTATCTATCTATCTATCTATCTATCTATCTATCTATCTATCTATCTATCTATCTATCTATCTATCTATCTATCTATCTATCTATCTATCTATCTATCTATCTATCTATCTATCTATCTATCTATCTATCTATCTATCTATCTATCTATCTATCTATCTATCTATCTATCTATCTATCTATCTATCTATCTATCTATCTATCTATCTATCTATCTATCTATCTATCTATCTATCTATCTATCTATCTATCTATCTATCTATCTATCTATCTATCTATCTATCTATCTATCTATCTATCTATCTATCTATCTATCTATCTATCTATCTATCTATCTATCTATCTATCTATCTATCTATCTATCTATCTATCTATCTATCTATCTATCTATCTATCTATCTATCTATCTATCTATCTATCTATCTATCTATCTATCTATCTATCTATCTATCTATCTATCTATCTATCTATCTATCTATCTATCTATCTATCTATCTATCTATCTATCTATCTATCTATCTATCTATCTATCTATCTATCTATCTATCTATCTATCTATCTATCTATCTATCTATCTATCTATCTATCTATCTATCTATCTATCTATCTATCTATCTATCTATCTATCTATCTATCTATCTATCTATCTATCTATCTATCTATCTATCTATCTATCTATCTATCTATCTATCTATCTATCTATCTATCTATCTATCTATCTATCTATCTATCTATCTATCTATCTATCTATCTATCTATCTATCTATCTATCTATCTATCTATCTATCTATCTATCTATCTATCTATCTATCTATCTATCTATCTATCTATCTATCTATCTATCTATCTATCTATCTATCTATCTATCTATCTATCTATCTATCTATCTATCTATCTATCTATCTATCTATCTATCTATCTATCTATCTATCTATCTATCTATCTATCTATCTATCTATCTATCTATCTATCTATCTATCTATCTATCTATCTATCTATCTATCTATCTATCTATCTATCTATCTATCTATCTATCTATCTATCTATCTATCTATCTATCTATCTATCTATCTATCTATCTATCTATCTATCTATCTATCTATCTATCTATCTATCTATCTATCTATCTATCTATCTATCTATCTATCTATCTATCTATCTATCTATCTATCTATCTATCTATCTATCTATCTATCTATCTATCTATCTATCTATCTATCTATCTATCTATCTATCTATCTATCTATCTATCTATCTATCTATCTATCTATCTATCTATCTATCTATCTATCTATCTATCTATCTATCTATCTATCTATCTATCTATCTATCTATCTATCTATCTATCTATCTATCTATCTATCTATCTATCTATCTATCTATCTATCTATCTATCTATCTATCTATCTATCTATCTATCTATCTATCTATCTATCTATCTATCTATCTATCTATCTATCTATCTATCTATCTATCTATCTATCTATCTATCTATCTATCTATCTATCTATCTATCTATCTATCTATCTATCTATCTATCTATCTATCTATCTATCTATCTATCTATCTATCTATCTATCTATCTATCTATCTATCTATCTATCTATCTATCTATCTATCTATCTATCTATCTATCTATCTATCTATCTATCTATCTATCTATCTATCTATCTATCTATCTATCTATCTATCTATCTATCTATCTATCTATCTATCTATCTATCTATCTATCTATCTATCTATCTATCTATCTATCTATCTATCTATCTATCTATCTATCTATCTATCTATCTATCTATCTATCTATCTATCTATCTATCTATCTATCTATCTATCTATCTATCTATCTATCTATCTATCTATCTATCTATCTATCTATCTATCTATCTATCTATCTATCTATCTATCTATCTATCTATCTATCTATCTATCTATCTATCTATCTATCTATCTATCTATCTATCTATCTATCTATCTATCTATCTATCTATCTATCTATCTATCTATCTATCTATCTATCTATCTATCTATCTATCTATCTATCTATCTATCTATCTATCTATCTATCTATCTATCTATCTATCTATCTATCTATCTATCTATCTATCTATCTATCTATCTATCTATCTATCTATCTATCTATCTATCTATCTATCTATCTATCTATCTATCTATCTATCTATCTATCTATCTATCTATCTATCTATCTATCTATCTATCTATCTATCTATCTATCTATCTATCTATCTATCTATCTATCTATCTATCTATCTATCTATCTATCTATCTATCTATCTATCTATCTATCTATCTATCTATCTATCTATCTATCTATCTATCTATCTATCTATCTATCTATCTATCTATCTATCTATCTATCTATCTATCTATCTATCTATCTATCTATCTATCTATCTATCTATCTATCTATCTATCTATCTATCTATCTATCTATCTATCTATCTATCTATCTATCTATCTATCTATCTATCTATCTATCTATCTATCTATCTATCTATCTATCTATCTATCTATCTATCTATCTATCTATCTATCTATCTATCTATCTATCTATCTATCTATCTATCTATCTATCTATCTATCTATCTATCTATCTATCTATCTATCTATCTATCTATCTATCTATCTATCTATCTATCTATCTATCTATCTATCTATCTATCTATCTATCTGCTAACTGGGGGAAAAGGGCGTAGCCTTGTGTGCACTAAGACATGAAATTCCTCGCCCATTGGCGACGGCGCCACGTTATAACCTTCGGGAAGTGTCGCCTGACTTACCAATGAGGACGTGTCGCCGGCGCGAGGAAAGAAGGGGGACTGACTGCACAGCCGACACTACGTGTATGTGCGCGCATACTTTGGCGCGTATAATAAACAGACGCGGAGCAAGCCTATATAAGAAGGGCTTTGACCGCTGTCAGATTAGTCCGGACCGCCGTTTAAGCTTCAGGGAAGCGCGCCCGTTCGACTCCCGGGTGAACACCACTCGGCCAGCCACGGACCAACGAGGCTACGTGCATCAGTCTGCGGGACGGCATCATCGTGGACCTCTGGTCGTCGGACTGTCGCAGTGCCCGGTGAACAAATTGTGTTTTGTTTGTTTGCCTCTCGCTTGTGTTATGGCAGTCTAGGTGCAATAGGCCTTTTGATTTCTAATCTCTCTCGAGTTTAATTTTGCACGAGTTGCATTGTTCTGTTAATCACTTTGTATGTCTGTACTAGTGGTTGTGAAATCTTCTGTATCGTCTCATTGCTGTATAAACTGTTTTGTTTGTGAACCTTTGGCTCCGACCCATTCTCTGGCTTGCGACCGACGAAAACTGGGCACCAAACGGCCAAAAACCTCTTGTCACTTGGTAGCTGGTCTCCGCCAACCTTGCCACGCGGAGTCGAGGGCATCTCCTTGAGTCCGAGACTGTTACCCCCACACGCACTAAGGGTGTCTGGGAACTTCATGCTTAAAAGTGCGCGAAGTTGGGTGACAGACCCGCAGTTAAAAACTGGACTTCTGTGCAAACTTGCTCGACAGCTGGAATCTGCCTAGCATTGTCTTGAATTGAATATCGCCTTTGTAAACTGCTTCTGAGAGTGCTTAGGCCAAGGTGCCAGTCAACACTGCGATAACTTTGGTTCAACTGAAATTGGAACTCGTTCTCATAGAAAGTTCAGCTCACATACGCAAGTGCGCATTTTACGAGCATCATTTAGAGTATCTCATTCAAGTGCCAGTAACACACAATTTTAAGGCCCTTCTGCCGGCATTGCGCAGCGGCGCTGTGCTTTGAAATTTTTGTTTGCTTATTTCGAGGACATTGGACAAGTTAACTAACTTTTAAAATTTTTTCCATACCCCTTGGCAATGGGGTGAAGAGGTTGTTGGAGCTTCCAGATCGCGGAGGCTTCGCTTTCCAAGGCTTCACAAAAAATTTGGGGGAATTCTTAACGACATTCTTGAAGATGAAAATTCGATGCATTTAGGAGGCCTGCTGGCCGAAAATCCGGTTGAAACTACCTGTATTGACCTTAGATGCTATGCATCACTCGTCCCTTTCTAGAATGTTTGTGTACCTCCATTTGGACTCTCACCCAGCGCGACGGCTATGTTGTTGTGTTGCTCGGCTGCTGAACCGAAAGAAGCGGGTTCGATCCCGGCCGCGGCGGTTGAATTTCTATGCAGGTGAAGTTCTAGAGACCCGTGTACTGTGCGATGTCAGTGCACGTTAAAGAACCCCAGGTGGACTGAATTTCCGGAACCCTTCACGACGGCTTCTCCCATAGCCTGAGTCGCTTTGGGACTTCAAACCCCATAAACCAACCAACCAACCAACCAACCAACCAACCAACCAACCAACCAACGACCGACCGACCGACCGACCGACCGACCGACCGACCGACCGACCGACCGACCGACCGACCGACCGACCGACCGACCGACCGACCGACCAGCCCAGCCCAGCCAGCCCAGCCAGCCCAGCCCAGCCAGCCAGCCAGCCAGCCAGCCAGCCAGCCAGCCAGCCAGCCCAGCCCAGCCCAGCCCAGCCAGCCAGCCAGCCAGCCAGCCAGTCAGCCAGCCAGCCAGCCAGCCAGCCAGCCAGCCCAGCCAGCCCAGCCAGCCAGCCAGCCAGCCAGCCCAGCCCAGCCAGCCAGCCAGCCAGCCAGCCAGCCAGCCAGCCAGCCCAGCCCAGCCCAGCCCAGCCCAGCCCAGCCCAGCCCATCCCAGCCAGCCAGCCAGCCAGCCCAGCCAGCCCAGCCAGCCCAGCCAGCCAAAATTTTTCGATTTTTGGAAATTCTAAAGTGCGCTTGGGGATTCACAAGGAGGGCATGCACGAAGCCTCTAAACGAAGTCCGCCGAGCACTCTTTAGTATTCAGCGCTCTATGGCGCCGGGGCCAGATGGCGTAACGTACAAGGCACTACTCAATCTGGACGACGTCTCCCTCCAGGAACTCACGGAGCTCTTTAATAATCACTGGCAAGCTGGGACGCTCCCATCAGCCTGGACCCATGCCAGCATGCGATTCATACCTAAACCGGGAAAACCCCTCACTCTTCAAAATTTGCGCCCCATTTCTTTAACGAGCTGTGTCGGCAAGCTCTTCGAGCATAGTATTGAAGAAGCGTAGCTTGTTGGGCCAGTTGGTGCATGGTATCTAGAAAACCAGCGAAAAGGACGCATTCACAAGGAGGAGAAGTACACAGGACAACGCTGGAAACACAACTGAAAATTCTTTACTTCGCCAACATCAGAACAGGGCGCACATGCACGAGAGCACCACAAATGCTATCAAACCAGCAAAACACAAAACTGATTAAGCGAGCGAAGAAACATGTGGCAACCTATGTCCCATTCATGAAAGTGTACTCTTTTGCCGTGAACCTGACAGACCTGTCGCTGACGCATTCATTCCCTAACTGCTTGATTTTAAAAGCTTCTAAGATTTCTCGTTCTATCTGTGTTTTGCCGCGGCCGATGATTTTGACATTATGGAACAGAGGGGTGCAGTCTTTGCAGTGGTTGCAATGTCTTGGAAGATTTGCTGTGTTGCCTGGCTGCAGCGAAGTGCGGTGCTGCCTCATACGGTCGTTGACGCATTGACCCGTTTGACCTATGTTGGCCTTACCACAGGACAGTGGGAGCGAGTAAACAACATCGGTTGTGCATTTGGTAATCATGCTCTGGTGTTTAACATTACATTTCTTTTTTGTGCCGATTTTTGAGATACGTGAACAAAGCGACGACAGTTTGGTGGGCGCAGAAAAGACTACCTTAGCACCTTATTTCTTGGCTACCTTTTTGACGTTATGTGATACTTTATGCAGGTATGGCATTACAGCAGGTCTGGATTCCTCACTAGGCGTTTCATCTCTTTTGTACTGTGACTTAAATTTACTGGTCAAGGTCTCCGAAATAGAAACGAGGGCGTCCTCAGGGTAGCCCGCTGACCTCAAGCGGTCAAGTTGCGCTAAGAAATTTTTTTGCATATTGTGCGCACAAGACCTGCGCAGAGCATTACCGAGGCAAAGGTTGGCAATGCCTCTCTTGGGAAGTTTGGAATGTGAGGAGGAGTAGGGCAGCAGGCTTTTCTTGGTCCGTGGAGAGTAGCTCCAGCAAACATGGCTTTCATCAGAGAAGGTGGGAGTCAAATCTAAAAACCTAATTGAGTCATCAAGGGGCACTTTATGAGTAAAACTCAAGTCAGGACAAGTATCGGTAAAGAAGGTCAAAATATCATTTGCGGCCGCTTCGACACTGTCACAGGAAGTTAGTTTCAAGAAAATTAAGAAATCGTCTACATACCTCAAAACTTTCACTACTCGATCGTCAATAAGCGTATCATGCAACAGACTGTCAAAATGAGATAAAAATATGTGGCACAAAATAGGAGCTACACACGAGCCAATGGGAACGCCCTGCTTCTGTATGTACCTGCAGTTTTCATGTTCTACGACAGTGGAGGAAAGGTAGCAAGTCAAAAGTTCCAAAAAGGAATTCACCGATATGCCCGAGCTGTTCTGGAAGGCCACTGCACCTCGGTTTTCGATGAGATCCCGCACAGTAACTGACAAGTCCTTTTGGGGAACTGAATAGAAGAGGTCTTCGATGTCCACGGAAAAGGCGGAATTGGCACTCACACTGGTAGCGGATAAGTAGTCCACGACGTCCATTGAGGTCCGAGCGCTGTGCATGTCATTCTCAATCGCCTGCAACCGTTGCTAGAAACAACAGGCTTTCACTCAAATGTTCAATTCGGCTTCCGTCCAAACATCTCGGCGCAAGACGTACTTCTCGCACTTAAAGAGTCTCTCTTTTGCACTAAGCGCCGTGCAGCCGCTACGCGAGCCATACTTGCCCTGGATATTCATAAGGCTTTCGACACAATAAGCCATGACCATATCCTCACGACATTAGCCATCACGGGATGCGGCACCCGCATATGGCAATATATTCGGGCCTTCTTTCAGGGACGCACGGCAGACCTCCACCTTGGGGATATTGCCTCCCAGCCTTTCCCCCTGCCTAACCGGGGAACCCCACAAATGGCGGTTCTATCAACTTTACTTTTTAACATTGCCCTAGCGCCGCTGGCAAAGGCCCTTGCTGCTATTCCAGGGCTCCACGCAGCCATATACGCAGATGATATAACCCTCTGGACAACGGAAGGATCCCTGGGAACAGCCCAGGATATCCTGCAATCTGCCATAGACATCACCATCACTCATTTAGCAAGCACAGGCCCCCTTTGCTCTCCAAATAAATCGGAACTCCTGCAGCTGAAACCCCTCCCCTGTGACCCCCCGATTGAACTGCACATGTACCGGAATCCAGTGCCCATTGTGCCTCAGGTGAAGATTCTCGGCCTTCTCATTAAAGGGGCACCGCGATGATTTCCTCAGTACCAGTTAATATCATTAAATAGATTCACCATGCTTTCCTGATACCAGAGCAAAAAGAATTCTTGAAACCGGAGCATGCAAACGAAAGTTATTCCACTCTGAAAATTCGAAACGAAAAGCTCAGACGAAAACGCATTTCACTCACCCATTTCACTCACCCATTTCACTCACCCAGTACCGAGATTGGGCGATACCAATGAGAACCGCGCCTAGCGCGCACGCAGCGGAAGCGTGCATGCAGTTTTTGATTTGTTGGGGCTCTAGACAGCCGCGCATTTTGACGGCGTGTTCCCCCCGTGTACGCGATGCCGTAGTAATGGCAGGGGTGACAAACGATAAAGGAAGCTTAATGAGGTTTCTTTTTTAGTCGGACTGGACGGCTGTCAGCGGTAGCCCCCCTCCCCCCCCCCCCCCCCCCCCCCCAAACTCGACTCCCGTCTCCTGTCCGGCCTTTCCCTTCACAATTTTGGGCAACGTGTGTCGACTGGCTTTTTTTTCGCGGCCGTCTTGGTGTGGTCACGGCCCATCTCGACGCGCACGCTTTTTGGTCTGAGCCAACGTATTTTGAACAGCACCGGCCGCCACGAAGGTTTGAAGCGGAACGGAAAGTGTCGCTCCTAGCTGTATTCTTGTTAGTTTTCATTCGCTTTGCCGGCTTCTTTCCCATTTTTGTGGCATGCGAAAAGCTTTTAGTACTAGAGACATAATATTTTGGATCCATTTCGCAAGTATAAAGGAACAATATGCAAACTGGACGCCCAACCAATGAGAAAGGCAACGTTTTATCTGCATGCCACCTCATTTCCGCTGCCGCAAATGGCCGCCGCGTTGCAACACCGTCGGCTCGAAACAAGCATTTCTAGCGAAGATTAAAATATCAAATATTATGATTTCGGTGATCTCATTGCGCGTTCAGGACTCATAATGTCCCTTACTCTGCATACAAAGAATAAAGACCCCATGCTTTATCTACGTCGCAGGGCACCTTTAACAACACACTCGCTGAAACCGCCACCCTTCAGCTCTTGCAGAGACAGACCAGACAGGTCGCTGCATTTATCAGGCGGGTAGCAGCACGCAATCATGGGCTGTCTCAACGCGAGACCCTGAATATGACAAATGCATTATTCATTACCCGCATTATATACCACCTTCCATACCACATACTCACTCAGCGGCAAAGACAACAGGCAGGCATCCTTATACGCGCGGCTCTCACCTCCGCCCTATGTCTTCCACGGACGGTTAGCACGAAACGTCTCCTGGCCACTGGTACCCACAACACAGTGATCGAATTAATTGAGGCTCAACGCACCAACCAATTAGTCCGCCTTAGCCGCACGGAAACAGGACAATGCCTACTGCGACAGCTACATCTCAATCCACCAATTCCCACCCCAACAAGTCCTACACCTTACATGATTTCTCTCCGCACGCAGGATCACATATATCAGAAGCCCCTACCGCGCAATGTGAGTCCTAGTCTCCACCACGGTAGGCGGCAGGCACGAGCGAACTATTACACCAAAACATACAGTAACTGCTCCGATATCCTTTATGTCGACGCGGCACAAAATTCTAAACGAGGATATTTCACGGCAGTTGCAGCCTATGAAGACGGCACAGTGGGAGCCGCCGCCACTATCCGAACTAATTCGCCAGCAGAGGTGGAAGGAGCCGCTATCGCACTTGCTCTGGCCCACTCCACCATTGACACAAACATAACCGAAATTTGCACAGATTCCCAGGCCGCGTACCGCCACTACCTAAAGGGCGTGGCGACGCCGGCAACACACCGTATTCTTACCACGGCCACCTCTCTCAACCGAACGGTTACTCGCGAGGGGCCTGTCGGAACTACGAGTTGGGCTGGGCTTCCCCGCTTGCCTGGCCCATACTGGAATATAGCTGTCGATCTGAAGATCCAACTCCACGCAACCTGACTTGGGCCCCCGGTCACCAGGGACTTCAGGGAAACGAACAGGCCGATCAGGCCGCCAGCGCACTCTCTCCCCGGGCTATCTCCCTGTCCTTGGAGGGGTATTCCCAATCAGACAATATGGCCATTACATTCAAACAAATCACCGATTACTACAAGGAGGAGCACCTGCGCTACCCGGCCCCTTGTAAGGGTCTGGATCGCGCTGACGAGCGCCTCCTCATCAAAATTCTCGCTAACACCGTACTGTGCCCGGCGGTGCTTAAACATTTCAATACATGCTTTGATGGCACGTGCCAGTTCTGTGGGGAGGTGTCTGACACCTTCCACATGGTTTGGGCGTGTCAATCTAACCCATGTATCCCCCCCAACCCCAACCCCACCAGAGAGGACTGGGAGGCGGCCCTGCTCGGCTGTCAAGACCTAAAGAGCCAAAAGGCCTTGGTTCAACGGACGCGGGCGGCGTTGCTTGCCAATGGGGCCCCGGAATAGGGGCTCCACCTAGTACTGTGAGGGGAAAGCGCCAATAGGGTCCTACCCCAATCACCTTTCTGTAAAAAATTTAATTGCCCATAAATGTTTTTCACCACCACCACTCTGTCGTGCGACCCTGGGCATGCCTCTATGCCCGGTAATGAGCGCGTTCATGCGCTGGCCCGAGAACTCTCCTCCCGGACCCCGGATGATCAGGCACCCAACCCTGCACAAGAAGCCCCAACGGTCCTCTCTGCATATCACCAAATCACGATATTTTACAAATTGAGCCGCATGAGACTGCCACCACCCCACAGTACCTTGTCGCCCTTATCCAGCGCCACATGGCGACAACTACAGACAGGCTGTTTTATTTCACCCCACCGTCTCTCATGCTTCCACCCCACCGTTCCTCGTGATTGTACCACCTGTGGCGTGCCCAGATCCACACTTTTCCACTACCTTTGGGAATGTCGTTCCCCAAAGGTAGTACTCCCCATCCCCAATCCCACTCATTCATCCTAGGAGCCTGCTTTACGCACCGCTCAGCCCAATGGCCAGAAATGGCTGGTGGATCCGGCTTTACGTGAAGCACAAGCCCGTGGACTCCTGGACACGTAGGGGACCACCCTGGAAGATTTTTTTTTTGTAATAAAGTTGTTTCCATTCATCCATCCCCCGCCACACCACTCTCTAGATAACAAACAAGCAACACTATGGCGCAGACTACAGACACACTCTTTCACCTCACCCCTTACCCTAGCCCTCTATCATTCCTCCTTCCCCACTCCGGCATGTGCCCTATGCCCAGAACCCTTCGCTTCTTCCCTCCACATCCTTTCCCACTGTCCGACGGACCCTTCCCCGCGGGACCTAGAGAACCTCGAGACCTGGGAGGACTGGGAGACCCTGCTGCGCTCGGGGGACCCGGCCGTGCAGACCATCGCCACCGGCCGGGCTGCCGGTGTTATAGACCTTACGAACATAAACACTTGAGTGCAGTGGGGTCGTGCGGGGACCCTGCGGAGAGAGAGAGAGAACTTTATTTCAACAGGTTTTTATTGTCTTTGGTGACAGCGGTCTCTATAAAGGCGAAAGCCTTTAATGACTCATAATGTAGTGACGAAGAGGTGTTCGCAAATTTCTCCGCTTTCAGATTGCTCGAAATGGTCGTGACGTCACTGCGCGCGAATTTTGACGGGCGTCCACCCAAATATGTGAGACAGCTACTGCGCAATTTGCTTTCCTCAAATTCAATTTTCCACTGGTGTCCACCGAGATAAGTGAGACAGTTACTGCTTAATTTCCTTTCCTCAAATAGAATTTTCATTTTCTGCATTACGGCCCTTCTTTCTTCGTTCACTCTACTTCCTCCCTTCCTTTACGGTGCGGTTCAGGTGCCCACCGAGATGAGAGAGAATTACAGCGCCGTTTCCTTTCCTCAAAAAGCGTTGCGTTCAAAGGGCGAGGATCGCGCCGGACGGCTGGTGGCGTTCCGTGGACTCCCTGGCAGCGCTTCAACACGCTGTCGCGTTCCACTCCTGTAGGCAAAGATAAAGCGTCATTAATTGGCAGTTAATTAATGCACCAACAGAACGTCAAGTCAACAATCGCGTAGCAGTATGCAGCATTCAGGCTTTCGCCTTTCACCACTTTAGCCGCTAAAGTTCCTCGTAATTTTTTTTATTGCATTGTTTTAGAGCGAGCTCTTTGGCACCCGTTTCGCGGCGGCACCGTCGCCGTTGTCTTTCAGCGTTCATTGTGTTCATTGGCGTTGGCATTGACGTTTTACACTCATATATTAAGGAAAGGAAGTGCTCATAACTGGCTCCCTGGGTCAGTGGACGCCTGAATCGCGCTTTTCTGTTGTTGTTGCGGCTGCAAGAGCCGTTGCCTAGCAACCGTCGCTGTGGACACCCGAACCGCACCCTACAGGAAGAGAGGCAGTGGGAGTGAAAGAAGGAAGACAAAGAGGAGCATTAGTGAAGTCAATGAGAAGACAAAGAAGAGCAGTAGTGAAGAAAGTGAAAATTCTATTTGAGGAAAGGAAATTACGCAGCAACTGTCTCGCATCTCTCGGTGGACACCCGACATCAGTCTGCAAAGGAAGGCTGAAATAGGGTTCGTAGTGAAAAAAATGATTTTGAGGAAAGGAAATTAAGGAGGAGGTGGCGCCGCTGCGCGGTGGAGAGGCCACAGTTGGCACGATTCCAGCGCAAGGACGGACACCGCGAGCATAAAAGGACGCCGCGAGCATGGACGGACACCGCGAGCATAAGCCATTGAACGCTTTCGCCTTAAAAGGTGCCGTCGGTTGGATGGAAACAACTTTATTACTCAAACACAAAAAAAAAATCTTCCAGGGTGGTCCCCTACTGCTCCAGGAGTCCACGGGCTTGTGCTTCCGTAATGGAGGGCTCCGGAATAATTTCGACCACCTGGGGTATTCAACCTGCACTGATATCATACAACACATAGACGCCTTTTGCATTTCGCCTCCATCGAGACGCTGCCACCAGATTCGGGTTCGAACCTGGGTGCTGCGGCTCAGTAGGTGCGCGCCCTAACCGCCCTAACCTAACCTAACTGAGACACCAGGGCGCGTCAAGTCTATTCATAGTGATCAACTTTTCGGTTATGAACTGAACCCTAGAGCGCCACACAACGCCGAACTCAAGAAAGACGTTCATTCATCGCTCGTAATGCACGACAGCACCTCTGTAGGCTAAATTGAACCTTGTACCGGTGCACGATTGCAAGCGGAGCCAGCCTGTACTTACTGATCAACTTTTGGGTTCTGATACAGGATGGTCTGCAGCGCATTAGATGTTCTGGAAGCCCAGTGATGCTACTGTATCATAGCTTAATTAACAATTGTGTTCAACGCAGCGGAATTATTAACTACTTTAATTCCGCAGGTCTTTAGATCAGAAAAAAATAGTTTACCCCAGACAACGCTGTTCTCATGAACGACGTTCATTCATTGAACCGAGTTCCGGTGCACGAGTGGAAACGGAGCAAACCTGTTGTTACTGATGAAATTTTCTCGTACAGGAGGGTCTACAGCGCATGAGATGTTTTGGAAGCCCATTGACGCTACCGCATCACAGCTTAATTAACAACTATGCTCTACGCAATATAAATTTCAACTTCTTTGTCGAAATTCATTGTCGAAACTCATATGTCGAAAAAAATTGTTTACGCCAAGCTGATGTGTTTAGAAAAAATTTATTTACATATGTACACATGCCAAGGTTAGAAGATACATTCACATTTACAAAAACACATGACATTAAGCATGTAAGGTGAGCCAATTAAAGAGGTACTATAAACATTTCTAAGTAACTAACAGGAATGGGCAATGTAAAATAGGAATGCATATATACCGATTGACAGAAGAGCGAAAAGTCGATAATTAGACATTGAAACATTGAAAAGGAGACCTTAGCGCCAGTTTGGCCAATAAACCAAGACAAGACGACCGTTATTAACAGAAATAAATGGGCATGACCATTATCGGAGAAACTCTTCCTCACCCAACAAAAACGATCTTGTTCACGGTGCTACGATGCAAACGGAGCCAGCCTGTACTTACTGATCAACATTTAGGTTCTGCTACAGGAAGGTCTATAGCGGATTAGGTGTTTTGGAAAACCGTTGTTACTACTGCAACACAGCTTAATTAACGATTGTGCTCAACATAAGAGGAATTATGAGCTCCTCTATTCCCCGCAGGTTTCTACATCAAATCCGGAAAAAATTGCTTGTTATAAATGACAAAAGTAAATAGGCTGCATGGTTTTCGTCTTGCATTGTACGGCCCTGAATGCCTAAAGACAAAATTTCTGAGGGCGTTAAACTCTGCATCCGTGGAAGAATGTGAAAGCATGCTTTTTTGAGAAAAGGAAAGGTCACAGTTCCTCTTAAATATCAATACCTCGGTTGACACCGCAACCGCGCCTTGAAGCATACAACTGATGGCGCATGAGTCACCAGTCCAAAACCCGTGTTGTGAGCTAGCCTGCAGCTTCAGAAAGCTCGGAGGTGGTGGTGGTGGTGAAAACATTTATTACCAATGAACAGCAGGTATGTTTGGATCAGCCCATAAGGGGCCGATCCTTACAAACACTAGGTGGAGGTCCCTAGTATGGGACCCCAGTGGCGGTTGCCGCCACCCGGGCGCGCCCGACTAATGCTTGTTGGGCCTGTAAGTCGTGGCAGCCGAGCAGGGTCGCCTCCCAGTCCTCCCGGGTTGGTTTGGGGATGGGGGAATAGCGGGGTTGAAGGGGCAGGCCCACACCATGTGATAGTTGTCAGAAGACACTGCACTACAGTGTGGGCAGCTGCCGCTAAAGGAGGGGTCAAAATGTTTTAGCGCTGCCGGGCACAGCAATGTATTGGTGAGAAGGCGGAGAAGGAGCCGCTCATCCGCCTTCTTCAGGCCTTTACATGGGCTAGGGTAAAGGCGATGACAATTTTAATATGTTGTAATATCTTTGAATGTATAGACCGGATTAAAATCGGGTTCCTGATCGGGTGGGGAGGAGAAAACAGCCCGGTGAGAGAGCGCGCGGGCGGCTGCGTCTGCTGCCTCGTTTTCTACCAACCCCTGATGAGCAGGGGCCCATATGAGGTCACGTTGTGCGGGGTCCGTATCCCGTATGCAATTTTGGTATATTCGATAGGCTACGATGGGAGTTCAGCCTTGTTCGACGTTCCGACAGGCCCCTCGCGAGTCGGTGATTATGTATTTTGAATTGGAATGTGAGGCCGCGAGAGCAACCGCGACCTCTTCTGCTTGTGTTGCACTGCGGGCTCTGAAAGTGAGGGCGTTAACTGTGTTGCTGTTGTGAACTACCGCGGCCGTGTACCATCCCCCGTGGTGAGGGCCGGAGGCGTCCACGTAGTATACACCTGTTTTGTTGCCATAATATCGGGCTAGCGCTTCCGCTCGCGCCAGGCGCCGACCATTATGGTCTTCATGTGATATGTTTGCTGGAAGAGGCCGCACGTGGAGGGCACGTCTCCACAGTTCCGGGATGCGAAACCTGTCTTCCATTGGAGGGGTGTGTTGGATATGGAGTCGAGCAAGAAGGTGGCGACCCGACTCCGTTAGCGACAAGCGCGTGTACTGGTTTGTAAGGTGCGCCTCCCGGAGCTCCCGGAAAGTATTCACCACCCCAAGAGCCATAAGCCGGCTGTTTGAAGTAGTGATGGGGAGGTCAAGGGCACGTTTAACTATTTTGCGAAGGATGACCTCAAGGGCGTCCTCCTCTTGTTTCCGTAGGTGGAGATAAGGAGTCGAATAGAGAATGGAAGTTTGTGTGAGCCTGATATATTGGGCCTGCCGGTGGACCTCCACCAGTTCCCTGACCGTGTTGTGGAAGCCCAGGCCTAGTAATCTGTCTGAGGGCGTGTTGAGGGGAATATGAAGTGCTACGTTGAATGCCTTGCGAATCACAGCACCCAAAGCGTTTATGTCATGTTTGGATAGTTGTAATTACGGGGTAGCGTGCAGCACACGGCTGAGGACAAAGGCGTTAATGAGGCGACATACATCGCGCTCCTTCATGCCTCTATGATGTCCCGAAACCCTTCGGATGAGGTGCGATATCGCCCCTACAACCTCCTTGAGTTTGTTGAGGGTAGTGGTGTTTTTGCCATCGTTGTGGATGTGCAGGCCCAATACACGGAGGGTGCCAACCTTAGGTACCGGGTAACCATTCAATTCAAAGGCAATGGAGGAACGGAGATAGCGGTGGTTCTTAGGCCGGATGAGGAGCAGTTCGGACTTCTCTGGGGAGCAAGACAGTCCGATGGTCAGTGCGTAATTTTGGGTGAGTGTGGCTCCTTCCTGTAAGGTGTTCTCTATGCCGCCGTCACTGCCGTGTGTGGTCCGCAGGGTGATATTGTCGGCATAAAGAGTGCGCTTCACGTGGGAAATAGTTGCCAATTTTCGGTCGAGGGGGATGGGTAATGTTAAAAAGAAATGGGGAAAAGACGGACTCTTGAGGGGTGCCGATACTCTGAAGCGTGTACGAGGGGAAGACAGATGGACGAAGTATATCTCAGCCGTGCGGTTAGTCAGGAAAGCTTGAATGTAGGCGTATGTGTGTACACCCACATTCAATGCGGATAGGGCAGTCATGATCCGCTGATGTTCAATGCGATAAAAACTTTGGAAAGATCTAAAGATAAAACTGCCTTCGTGTGACCTGGAAGAAGCGGGTCGAAAAGGTGGTGTGTGAGTTGTAGCATGGCGTCCTGTGCGTATAGATGGGAGCGAAATTACACCATGCTATGCGGGTAAATATTGTTGTCCGACATGTGACTTGTTACTCTCGCGAACACAGCATTCTCGAGGAGCTTCCCGAGGCTTGAGGTTAGCGAAATTGGGCGAAGGTTTTGGATTGTAATTGGTTTTTTGGGTTTGCCTTCGCCGCCAACGATCGCTGCGTTGTTACCAGACGTCAACCTAAAGGCTAACGCATTAATACAAATCTTCTCACATGGCTGCAGTCCAGACTTTTGTAGCAGATACGACTCAGCAGAGACAAAGTCTCTTCTAGGCAAGGCTAACAGTTGGAATGCGGGTAGTGGAATCAGCTGTCATTGGAAAAAGATGGCACTCTATTACGTACATTCGTAGTCAACACACCAAGAGCTTGCTTTTTTCGGAAGCCTTTCTTCTTAATCTTTAATCGTAGAAGAATGGCTCTGAGTCCTCAAACGCGAATATTCTAATTTAGAATGAGCCTCTGGCAAAGCTCTGCTTTTGAAAGACAAAGAAACCATCTATTCATCGTTAGAGATTCTAGCACCAATCCTATTTCTTCTTTTTATCAATGATCTGCACGATAGCAGCGACGTAACAGTAAGAATGTTTGCAGACGACTGCATCATCTACAAAAAAATAACCTGCCGTGACGACCAGACAACTTAAAACAGTGCGCTTGACAATATAACACAATGGTGTCAAACATGTCGGATGGGAGTTAACGTAGAAAAAATGGTTTGTATGACAGTGGCGAATAAGAAAGTATCCATGAACTTCCATATTATCAACAAGGACAGATGCTAAGAGGTGTGCAAGAGTATAAATACCTAGGCATCATAATTTCATCAGACTTAATGGAGCAAACACGTACTATATATCCCTAATAAAACAATGGCAGCTCTCAACTCACTCAAGCGCTCGCTTAGATCTGCATCAGTGGATATTATGCGCCTAGCATTCACGTCACTTGTCCCCTCTATTCTGGAGTATGGAATAATATGTTGGCTCCCCTTCCGCAAAGAGACATAATAAAACTGGAGCGTGTTCAAAGGAAAGCGGCTAGATTCGTTTTTAACAAGTATCGCCGTCTGACTCACCTACAGAACTATTAAGGCAAGCCAACCTTCCTACCATACAAAGTCGAGCCCGACTACTGAGCCTCAAGTTTATTTTCCTTCTTTTTAATGGCTGCATGAAAATCGATACAATTAAGTACTTACTGGAATCAAATGCACGTAGTACCAGAACAAAACATGCTAAATATTTAACTGAATACAGATTTCACAACGACATGTTCCGATACTCATTTTTCCCACAAGCGATCCGTGAGTGGAACAGCTTGGCTAGCGATGCTGTCAATTGCGCATCCCTCGAAGCTTTTACCGCTTACATATCAAGCAATGCTGTATAGTTCAGGCTGGGAAGCATGCGTGCTATGTTGCTTCTTGATTTGGTTGTCTGTTTGTTCGTTTGATATTTTTCAAAAGATGATGCGTCTTATCTTTTGCTTCTTGAATATGTGCTCACTTTAGCTTTTTGTCTCTGTTTTCGTGTGCTAAATATTCTAATCTATCATTTATGCCCATTTTTTAGCGTTTGTACAAACGAAGATTGAATGCATATCTACCGCCTCATCAGTTCAAATTGCTTATGACCCTGTCTACTTGACGTTTGTTGCTTTTAATGTGTAATGTGTCTCTTTCCTGCAACGGCCTCAAAGGAGTATGTTCAAATAAATAATATCGTGCATTTCTTCTCATTTGCGAAAAACCCATGCGAAGCTCCCCAAAATCGTAGTGTATCGAGATGACGAGAAAAGCAGGCTTCCAAATTTCTGCACATAGCGCTCCATCCTGGCAAGCATGGCGCCAAGAGGGACACTGCGTTTGTGTCCTGACGCAAACGGAAGCCGCGTGCGGCCCCTCGCTGGTGTTGCACTGGCTCCCAGCCAGACCTAGTCCGCTCGCCCGTAAATAAATAGAACAAGATGGCTAGCACATCTAATAGGAATGATAAAAACCTTGAAAAATTCCAAATCATCCAATGGAACTGCAGGGGTTTCAGATCTCGGAAAAAACGGTCACACCTCCAGCTCTACCTGCAGTCCCTAGGTGACATGCCGGCACTCGTTGCCATGCAGGAGCCCGGCATAGACGCTAAATTATCAGGCTACTGCACCTTTCAGGGGGGCCCCTCTACGTGCATCCTGGTGAATAAGGCTTACATCGGGGTTCAGGTCGACTTAGACTTGAGTACCGAGCAAGAATATACAATGGTCCGGGTACTGCCTCTCAGACGCCGCGACCCGTCAATACATATCCTCAACATATACTGCCCTCCGCATAAGCCGCGCGTAACTTTTAATGAAATCTTCCTTCGCGCGATAAAAACGGCAGCCAAAGAGCCTCTAGTGATCGTTGGAGACTTCAATGCTCCCAGCCTTCATTGGGGCTACCACTTCGAACAGGCAAGAGGACGCAAGCTGGCGGAGCTCATCTCGACCCTCAGCCTCACGTTGCTCCCGGACCCGGCGTATCCCACCCGAGTGGGGAATTCGCTAACCCGCGACACGTGTCCAGACCTTTCTCTCGTTAAAAATGCTAGAGCGATTGCTTGGAAGAACTTGGGAGATTCTCTAGGCAGCGATCACCTCCCTCTCCGGATTACACTCATGGCGAAGGCAGCGCGCAAAAAAATGGGATCAGGCCAAGCTGACCGATTGGCACAAATTCTGAAATCACACTATCCCTCCCGTACTATATTCCGGCGGCTACGCGGAGTGGGCTAACCACATATACAACATTCAGAAACAACACGTCACAACACTACAAACCACCGAAGAGATCCTCGCAGTGGACACCCACCTCCTGCATTTGTGGGAGGCGCGCCGGAGCTTAACTAAACGGTGGAAAAAGCAGAAAACTAATCGCAAATTACGCGACCGCATAGCCAAACTCACAGAGCAAGCTGCAGCGTATGCTGCCGAACTCTCAGATTCAAATTGGATAGCTCGCTGCGACGCCGCAGCTCATCAGATGAGCTCGAAGGGGACGTGGCGTCTCTTTCGCAGTCTAATCGACCCCTCCCAAACGAGAGGGGAGACGCAAAAGCAGCTCCGGCGGGCTCTGCAAGGGTATCAAGGTACGACGGCGCAACTTGCGGACACTCTGTGCGACAGACATCTTTGTCGTACGGAGGACCCACCTGGGCCTGAGTGCATGTACTCTGGCAGGCCTAATGAAACACTTGATGCCCCTTTTGAGTTGAACGACCTTAAGGCGGCCTTATCAAAAATGCGCCGGGGTACGGCTCCGGGACGGGATCACAAAAACAGTGAACCTGTTGGCGAACCTACCGGACTCAGCCTACCTCCATTTATTAGAATACATCAACCAGATCTGAGACGGGCGTTCACTCCCTCCCGAGTGGAAAACGTCACTTGTGACGTTTATCCCCGTACGGAAATGTCATATCTGGTTTGATATGAAAAAATCCAGATATGAACAAATAGGGAATTGGGCATATAAGGTCTTATATGAATATACGGGCATATATAGCCTGATATGCCCAATTCCCTATATACCATTATCTGAATGGAACTCATATAAGGAAATATATGTATATATGGTCGTATATGTCCTGATATGCCCAATTCCCTATATATCCATATCATGACTGAACTCATATATGACAATATATGAATATATCTGGCATATATGGCCTGATATGCCCAATTCCTTATATATTCATATCATGATTGAACTCATATAAGGATATATCTTGCATATATGGCCTGATATGCCCAATTCCCTATATATCCATATCATGATTGAACTCATATATGGATATATCTGGCATATATGGCCTGATATGCCCAATTCCCTATATATTCATATATGGATTGAACTTATATATGGAAATATATGTATATATGGTCCTTATATAGCCAGATATGTCCTATCCTTATATGACCATATCTGATGGAGCCCATATATGGGATTTCTATATATGGTCTTTATATACCCAGATACGGCCAAATCCGTATATAGCCATATCTGCGAACAGTCATATATGGATGAATATACTTATATGGGCCATATATGGCCAAATATAGATAAATCTGTATATGTCCATATTTGGTTGAAGCTTATATATGGAGCTGGTTCTATATACGAACATATACTGACAGATCTGCACATAACCTTATATACTTTTGGTTAAATGTTGAAGGGAAATTTCCCCTAAGGCGGAGCAGACTTCCATTAAGTTATTAATTACTTATTCGCATCCATCCAAGCACAGTCATACACCATGTCCCCAGACCAGGACGAATCTTTTTACGAAAGAGCAAAAGTTTCTGTGGAAGCTGTGTCGGGTCCCTTTGTAGCCGTGTGACTGCTTGGCGGAATGAAAATGAGTGATTACTCCCTTATTAAAACCTTATAAGCTTTCATATGGAAATATATAATAAATGGCAGCCTATGTATATGTGCCCTCATACGGCGAGATCTACCGAAGGAGACGGTACAAAAAACAAATTGAAGAAATCCAACGATTTGCGGCGCGCTTCATCTGCAATCTCTGCAAGCACCTAGGCTCCCCTTCTCCAATGTTGCAGGCTGCTACTTTAGAACAACACCAGCATCACAGCCAGTAAAACTTTTCTCATTCGAGTTCTGTACTGCTCGCTCTCAGTGACTGCCTGCAACAGCGACGCGGCCTTCTATCACATTAGCCAATAAAGAGTGAGCCTGGGGCGTGGCGTCTCCAAACAGTGATGGAGGGCGGCCAAACAAAATATGTAATGAAATTAGCTACAACCATTGCAGAATGCTGTCATACATATGCCGTTATCGCCACATGCAGACGTAAGCGACTGTGCAGTACGTCCTTACCGCTACTACTTCATATATGTAATACAGCTTAAATTTTTGACGCAGATTTTTATTTTAAAACTTTGAGAGATACGTTGGTGCTGTGTAGGGGGGTTATACAGGATGGTTAACATTATGTAAGCGATAAACCTGATTTAATAGACGATTAATTAACTAACATTAACTAATGAACCTTTCATTTTGATTCTAAGGGGCAATATTATGTTGCCAAATTAAAGGCCGTCATCGTAAAAGGTGAGCCCAGTTTCTAACTTTTTTTTTAATTGGTATAGGGGTTTGAAATATCGAGCGCCAGATTTTGCGCATTTCAAAGCTCGCTGAGTTCGTTTACCCGCATTGAAAATGCATAAAACTGTCGGCCACTTTTTTTATGCATCAAACACGGACACCGTTTGTGTATTTTGTGATGTAGAAAAAGTTTCTTTGAATTCGGCGACGATACGACGCGCAGCGACGCGTTTATGAATATCCGAAGCGGACAAGGCAATTCATTGAGCTTGCAAGTGTGTATGTTCAGTATTTCGAACCACATTAACGATTACGAAAATTTAAAAGCTAAGGTTATCTTTTTTTTACTGACGGCCTTCATTTTCGCGATACAGACTTACGCCCCAAAATCAAAATTATGAAAGCTGATTAGTTAAATATAATTAATCATTTTTCAGATTATTGAGCTCTATTACGCACATAATGCCCGTCTTGCTGTACGGTCCACCTTCACTGACCAAACCGACATCTCTCGCACTTTGTAAAATAAAAATCTGTAAACGTTAAAAAATGTCATCCAATACATATCTCTAAGTGCTGCTTTAAATTGAAAAACCACTCGGTTTTATGCTGCTCTAAAGCTCCTGAATCATATAGCATAGGTAACACAAGTAACACAATTACCACATAGAAATTGCGCAGGAAATTTTATTGGGGTACATTTAATGCTCTTGTGGTTCTATAGTTCTGTATGCTTCTTATCGTCGATGCTTTTCTTTCTCGCTCCTTATTTCGCTGAGTTTAGTGCCCACGGCCAGCAACAGCAGCTTTCCGGAGAGCTCCCGCCCCTTCTTGGTCGGCAGGGCCGTTGTGTAGGCTGCGTGGGAGATAATTTAGAGCGATCATGATATAAATCTGCGCAGAACTTGTGCACATGGCCACAGTAGCATAAGTTGAAGAATTATGCACTGAATCCGAGACACCCTACCGTAAAATCCATTGTGAGATATTAAAGGTGCCCTGCGACGTAGATAAAGCATGGGTTCTTTAATCTTTGTATGCAGGGTAAGGGACATTGTGAGTCCTGAACGCGCAATGAGATCACCGAAATCATAATATTTGATATTTTAATCTTCGCTAGAAATGCTTGTTTCGAGCCGATGGTGTCGCAACGCGGCGGCCATTTGCGGCAGCGGAAATGAGGTGGCATCTAGATAGGGCGCTGCCTTTCTCATTGATTGGGCGTCCAGTTTGCATATTGTTCCTTCATACTTGTGAAATGAATCCAAAATATTATGTCTCTGAGTACTGAAAGGTTTTTCGCATGCCACAAAAACTGGAAAGAAGCAGGGAAAGCGAACGAAAACTAACAACAATGCAGCTAGGGGCGACACTTTCCATTCCGCTTCAAACCTTCATGGCGGCCAGCGCTGTTCAAAAAACGTTGGCTCAGACCAGAAAGCGCGCGCGTCGAGACCGGCCGTGACCATACCAAGACGGCAGCGAAAAAAAAGCCAGTCGATACACCTTGCCCAAAATGTGAAGAGAAAGGCGGGACAGGAGACGGGAGTCGAGTTTGGGGGGAGGGGGGCTACCGCTGAGAGCCTTAGAGTCCGACTAAAAAAGAAACTTCGGGAAGCTTCCTTTGTCGTTAGTCCCCCCTGCCCTTACTACGGTGTCGCGTACACGGGGGGAAGACGCCGTCAAAATGCACGGCTGTCTACAGCCCCGACAAAGCAACAACTGCATGCACGCTTCCGCTGCGTGGGCGCTAGGCGCGGTTCTGATTTGTAGCGCCCAATCTCGGTACTGGGTGAGTGAAATGGGAGAGGGAAATGCGTTTTCGTCTGAGCTTTTCATTTCGAATTTTTAGAGTGGAATAACTTTCGCTTGCATGCTCCGATTTCAATAATTCTTTTTGCTCTGGTCTCTGGAACGCATGATGAATCTATTTAATAATATTAACTGGTACAGAGCAAATCATCGCGATGCCCCTTTAAAAGCTTAGCCTCATGCTTTTTTTTTTGGGGCTTTACCATTAAAGTTTCCTGGCACAACCGCGAACGGAAACAGGTATACGCCAATTGTTTCTGAAACACGTTCGTTCGCACTAACCACCCGAAATAAAACGCGTACCAGCTCTTCATTCCACTGCTCCTGCTTAGATGTAGAGCGCAAGCCTTGTGGCAAATGTAATGGGGCCATTGTAGCCTAATTGGATACGCAGAACGCAGCAATGCTGATCCCGTGTTAAAATAGAATTAGCACTATCACTTACGACAATGATACGTGCATATGACAGAATCCATGACAGGTTGTTGTCTACGTCTCGTTACTTAGAAAATACATCCCTAACTAGCCCCGCAATGTGCTTAGTGAGGTTAGTCTATGTTTTTTGCGTTACACAATTCATATCATGCACTTGAACTACCGCTGGCAGGAACGCAACTCGGTGGCGGTAAAAATTTAGCTACTGAAAAATGAGAGATTACTCTCCGACTGCACATAGAAATAAATCATGCATTATGATAGCATTTAGCTTAATTTATAGCCCTATCATCGAAAACTGCCGACGGCATTGACAAAGGTAACCAACAAAGCAATACGGGAAAAACAGTAAATGGTTGTTCACGCTTACCTGAAATATTGATGATTGCAGGTTCACAGAAACCTTGGTATTTCCCGCTCACTTGCACCCTGGATCCTTCCGATGGCTCATCATCCCATGCATGCTTGGCGCAGGTCATTTTCACGACGTCAAAAGTGTCTTCTTCCTCAAAACGCACAAGTGTGGCGCTGTACCATGATTTCAAAGGAAAAACAAGTGGATGCAACAACGGGTATAACCGGAAATTGCTCGCCCGGCACGAAAGTGCGTAGCACACTGCAGAGTCCGGCTTCTAGCTCTGTGCAACAGACGACAGTCAAGGGTGGCGCCACCAATGCCTTCCTTAGCAGATATCTGTGCATATCTGTGCATGTCAGATATCGGCACCTGCGCACGGGCGCTCGCGCGCGCGTCAGAAGCGGGGTCCGGTTTACAACAATGGGAGGACCGCGGGGGCTGTCGGGGACTCTTTTTCTTCATGGCTTGAAGCTCTCCTCCCCTAAATTTTCTTGGAATCCTTGCAGCTCCCCAACCATCTCTTGTTCACGGCTTGACATTTTTTTCAGTCGGCTCCCGAGGGAGAGCGAGCCAGCACCAGGAGCATGGAGGTTCATGCCACTTTTCGACGCCCGTCGCGGTGCGTGCTGGGCGCGCAGGCGCTTCGCGTGTATGCCTTGGAAGTGTCCATCGAGATGGGGCTTTATATCGCGTGTATCTTTATCAAAATAAATATAACTAACGATACCCCTGCTGCGTCGTGTTTTCGGATCACTCTGTAGGACGTATTATGTAAACTGAACCGAATAAATATTTCGTCCTATCTACATAAACCAAAGAGAGGCTTGATTGAAACCTGTTATATTCGAAGTGATTGTTAAAGCGAATTTCGAAAATCGCTAGCTCTCTGCTCCTTGTGCTGGACACTGCGCAATGAATTCGACCATACATCACGTCAGATACATCACAAAGGTCCCAATCGCCTTTCCTAGAGATTGATACGATGCGCAGCTTGACGTTTGCATTCGCTCGCAGATTTAGCATCTGCTTGTTCCGCAGATTCGGCACCCCATGCGTGAGCGGTCTTCTCTTCTTGAATGCCTATACTAGCTGCCCGTTGTGGCACATAATCACGTCATTTTACATGTTTGTTGCTTTAGGACAGGGTAGATTACGGGAAAGTTTCAGCTGGTTATCAAAGGTAACGGCGCGCCTTCTCTATCAAATATGTAGCTAGTCAAACGGCAATTTCCGTTTTGGACAAATAGGTTTCATGTGTTTTTTGCACACATAAATGATGTTGTGAAGGTGCGGTTTCACAATTTATATTACGAAATGATTAGCGGTACACCACAGCGGTTTCTGTATGCAAGTTATTCGGCCAAGCGGCCGTATAGTGTGGTGGAATTATCACCGTTAATTTCCTAACAAACCTCTTAAAATTCTAATTACTTGTTGAGGCTTAAGTGCTTGTTTTTGTGAAAACACAGGCAGTCATTGTGTTAGTGCGTTATCTTTGCCTGAATTTTTCAAAAAACGACGGCGTTCTGAGGTATCTTCAATGTCCGGTTAAATCGACGTGATTACGACCTGACTAGAGTGACCAAGGGCGCCAAACTTTTCCCTGGTGTGATGACCAGGTGCATCTCGTGATGTTTCTTCGATTTCTCTTGCCTAGAATGAAACAAAACACTTTTCAGCTTCTTCTAGTGCTCGTCGTCATGAACACACAAAAATCAGCAATAAATGCCTTCTACCAGGGAACAGCAGTTAGCATACTTCATTGGAAAAATTAGATCGCTGGTATATACTGTTTTGCATGCATTATTGCACGGATTGGGTCGGCATTTTTTTTTTTTTTGAGGGGGGGGGATTTGTGTGCGCTGTACTCCATTGCAGCACACAACAACATGTTGTAGTTCTTTAAGGAGAAGCAGAAGGCTGCAACGGCTATAAGAACCGAATTGCCTGATCTGAGGGTCGCTTTTCACTCCAAAGTTGAGGACGGGGATCGCCATCATCGTCATCCGTGATCAATTTTACAAGACAAAGAACCCTCCCATCGACCACCGATTAGCTGCTGTTGAATTCAGTCGGGCAGGGTGAGGCTACCCTTGTTTTTGTCACATCTGCTCATCAGACATTCCATAAGCCTTGACTGTGACTCGCTGCCCTTGGAGTCCACTCTGCCACTCTAAACGCCGACCTTTGTTCGGCTCGTTACTTGGCCACCCTAAGCTCATTTTTCCGCATTTTGTTAGTGCTAACATATGGATGACACCAGTTTGTTCAGTAATACTCTAATCGCTCCCCTTGACGTTATCGCTAGTATTTTCCTTGCCATGCCCAATGCGTGCTACACGGCTGCTTGAAATCCCGTCGAACCGATCGCCACTGGAGTCGACAGAGCTTTGCGGAAAATGGGAAAAAGATATCTTAGCGGAAAGTTGAGCACTCAGAGGCTCTTCGGCGTCCGGCCGACATTCGACGGTTTCAAATGCTTACGAAATGCGAACAGAGACCGCCCCTGTCATTGGCGGTGGCCGTTATCTTGCCTCAGAGCCGCGTCCCGCAACTGCTTCGGCCCTCTTGATTTCGACATCTGCTGCTGACTTGTTTCTTCTCCTCTTTGTTTAGCACACTACTTGCGTTGTCGCTAATTTAGTGCTTCAAGTTAATGACTCGTCATTCAGCATTTACAGCGTGTGCGTGAAATTTCAGCGGGAATACACAAATGTCGACTGCACTGCAGTACCACCGTTGCCTGTGATCGTTTGTATGGCATAAAACGCAAGCTATGTTAAATATTCTCTTTCTGATGCGCGGATTGTAACTATACTTGTTTACACAGCATGATCACTGCAAGAAGACCGGATGATTGCGACGAAACACTTGATAGCCGGAGAACTGGCGTTTCTCGGTCGTGGCAGATCCGCTTTCTTCCATACCACAAATACTCGGTGCTGAACTGCTTTATCCAGAAGCATGTTCGACGATTGATCGCATCAACGAAAAGGATCTCATTTGTTATCCACGAGCGGCGCCAGTGGTCGACTGTTGACGGCTCCCTAAAGCAATGCTCGGCATGCCGGGTGACACCGGCGCTTCCCGCTCGTTCTATTCGTCCTGCGATATCAGCAATCCTCCGCTAAGGGTTACAGTTTCCAAAACTTCACTTGTGACAATTTGCATTCGCCAAAACTTGTGTATTCACACTCCACAAAAGCCGAGACCACATACGCGAACAATGCGGACTAGCGCTTATTCGTCGAAAGCAAGGGTCTCATCGAAGCAGCTCATGACGGCGCTGGAGAGCTCGGAAAGCGCCGTGATATGTTCTGGTTGCGTGCACAATGGACTTCAATTCAAGAGACAAAAGCTATCTTTCTCTGATTTAGTATTTTTTGCGGTAATATGGGGAGTCATCATACTAAGAAGCAAACATAATGAGCGTGAGCGTCAGGTTCATTATAAGTAGGATCGGATGTACAATCCAGCCGGAATGAAACGCGAACACGCATATCGCCTTCTTTTTCTACATTGCAGAGAGGTATTCACTTGCAGCCAGTTTAAAAATATATACTTCGGTAGACCCTTCACCCAGACACAGGAATCAGGCTAGTTCTGCACGACAGCTGAAAGTAGACAGGCAAAATATTTTGTTTTGTTTCCATGCGCTGTTCGCTTGCCTTGCTGTAGACGGAACAAAGTGGGCTTAACTGTTAACATATGACCAGTAAATAATTTACATTGCATTTTTTTTTGACATGGTGTTTTGAATAGGGTTTTAATAGCCGAACGACAGCTGTGGTGTCGAAGTTAGGTGTAGGCTCCATGCGCTGCAGTTTGGCGAGCACGAGTGACGTCATCTGGGTAACAGGGAAGAGGGAGGGGGAAGGGGGGGGGGGGAGGTGGACGTCGCTCTCTCGTTCAGTTTGCAGTCAGCTAGGAGAGCGCCAAGATATTCCCTCCGAAAGCGAAAACAAACTTCGCTAATTATGGGTGGCTCGACCTGCTGCTGTGTTTATATATCGAAGATAAAATTTCATCTCTTTCTATGGAGACAGAGTCTATTTTGGAACTAAATTCATGAGAGCAAAATGGGAACGGATTTACATAGTCTGGGGTGTTTTCAATGAGCCATCACTGGTAGGAGTCCTAGGAGTTGCTTTGTTTCTTTGTGTAAAGAGAAGGTTTTTTGGGGCGTTCTTGGAGCGGGCATCTGTAGTTTCAGACTACGGTTTTTTATACATCTGTGTGGTTCAGCGGGTTAGGGCAGTTTTTTTTACATGCGTGCGTGCGCGTTGTGGGTACGATGTCGTTTTTCTGTGTGTGCTTACGTAGTTTTTCACGATGTTTCGCTTATAAGTTTTTCTGTATTGATTTTTATCACGTTGCATAGAGCGGTTTAAAATTCTTATATTGATATTGGTGAATTCCCGCCATGTAAAACCTTTTTCTGGATCAATAGAAAGAAAACTAGAAAGTGCATTACATTTTGTAAAGTAATTTATTGCATGTCACATCGCTAAACCCTTCCTGAAGTTTACCATCACAATGCGATACACCACGGCAAAATTCCTTTGCTGTCCCTAATTGCTGTCCCCTAAGCCCTGAGTAAATACCTAACACAAAAGTCCTGTAACATACTCAGCAAGAAATGCTTAGACTTTTTGTTTCCTTACACCCATGCTTCTCTGAGCGGGATACATCTACATAAAGCAAAGCAGTGTTCATCCTGAAGACATCCAGTATATAGCACTACCATTGTCTGTGTATAGTAACGATGCTTTTTTCGCAATTCCAGCCGACCATGTTAGGTATGCGGCTGATTTCATTATGTGAGTCAATTAGACACCTGTTCTTCAAACTGTAAGGGCACTTAAAGGAGTATGGACACCTAACTTTTGGATGCGTGTTTTCTTCTTTGCATGCATGAGGCATTATTATACATGGAGTACCACGTGGTGTTCCTACAACTGCTAAATAATTTGTTATCGATTTTTTCTCTTGCTGTTTAAATTTCAATAACTTAACTATGAGTGGGACGTCAATGAGTGAGGCACGAAAAACTGCAATATAATCCCTGCGTCCTCGTTTTAATTCACTACAATGCTAAAGCCAGTCAACCAGCTTCGCTATCCGGACTTGTAATGTATCCGGAATGTAAAACAGCGATTATATTGCACTTTTTTTATGCCTGCTGGTCATTTCCGAAATTCTGTGTGGGCACGTCGCCGGCGGAGCGCATGGAGTCAGCAACGCCTCGACTGGTACCCGCGTGCTGCTCGCGCTGCTGACACTCTTTCTTTCATTGTGAACACGTGCCTTCCTGCTCGTGGGTGCACAAAAGAGGGGTTGCCGCTCGTTGTGAGTCATGACTGGAATGCCGCGACGTTGAGAGAGTGGAGAAACGTATTGTTGTCTCGGGTGCTGCCAAAATAGTTCTCACAACATCAACGGCCAAGAGCAGCCCGTGCAACTCTATAGATTTCCTGGACATATGTCCCACATTCCTGGAAAAAAAATTCAATATTCAAAATTTGTCACCACCTGCCAAGGAAATTTTGGAGGTAATGGTGAATCTTATCGATGTGTAGCAAAATCTTGCAGAACTTTTCCATCGCTCGCATCGAGCGATAACAAAAACATTAATAGCAAGACAAAAAAAAAACAATGCAATTATGTCGACGGGAAGTTGGTGTAGTGAAATCTTCCATTCTATTTTCCATTCTAGTGCATTCTATTTGCTTCCTTTAAATATGTGCTTTGCATTTTGAATAAAATCAGTAACCTGTCTTGTGTGTGTGTGTTTCGCGCAACTGCCATGTCTGATGAAATCTTCGAGTGTACAAAAAAAAATACGTTCATGCACTTTTTCCCATTCAAGAATAGGTTTTCTCCGGAATTGCTGTCTGTGAAATGATTGAGAACGAGAGACGGCAAGCCTGGATAACTTCTTTGCGCAAGCTGAAGTAGGCGGTTTTCTCTTGCTAAATTGGTTTGGTATGTTGCGCGTGTATATTATTTCTGACGAACTTTCATTGTAATTCACTAAGCATGCAGTGTTTAGTCGTAGAGCTCGCGCTAACGAAACTATTTTTTTTTTGCCATTAAAGCCCTCCGCCGGTAAGGTAATGCAAAGAAATATTTTGGAGGCTGACATCAACAGCTGCGTTAGGCAGACGCGTGTGAGGCAAGGTCAGTGATCGCCTCATTGTTCCTTTGTGTGACGCCCGGCTCAATTTCCGAAGTTATTTTGCTAGATGTAAAAAATGTCTCAAAGTAAAAGTAGTAAAGATATTAGCTTGCACATGAGTGAGCATTTGAATATAAGAGATGGCTTTGCAAATAAATTGTTTTGGGAATGCACGTGCGCTGCAATAGGCATTAAATTTAATGTACCTACCACTGCGTAGTGATCGACCAAACTATAGCATTTTTTCTGTTAGCCGTAAGCGAGCAGCTGGTAAGCGCATTTCGCGCGTATTTTCGTTTTTCTTTTCAGCCTCGAATATTTTCATTTTACGTCCAAATAAACACATACTCGTTATTATTCAGCGAAAAACGTAAAGAAATTCCAACTATTTGGCAAAAAAAGTTGCGTACATCGAACTGCTCAGCTACCCAAAAAAATTAAGTATTTTGCGAAAATGTCCCGGCCACAAAAAAAAAGGTATTAGGCTCGAATTACACGTCTTAAATGAACTTGCCAATTACTTGCGACACACATTTCGCCGCAACGGTAACGGCGGTTTCGTCAACAATCTGCTCCACGAAGTGGACCTGATGCACTGTCAGTTCTCTCTTTTTTTTTTTTTTCAGGTTCGGCGCAGAAAAAAAAAATCGCTGACCACTCTTTCGTGGAACCTGCACCTAGGAGGGTACTGTCGCGATAGAAAGAAATGCGAACAGCGCGGCGCCTAATTCGAACGCAAGTACGCTACAGACATGAATTCCAATTTCGCAGTGCGTAGGCAACATGCTGTTCACATTATTTTCTATCGCCCTTGTACATTTTCCTAATCCTCTTAATCTCGTCAGCGTTCTAGCACGAAGGAAAAAGCAAGCGTCAGCGCAAACAGATTTCCAGCTAGTCCAACACGTGCAAAGTATGTGCGGAACTGTTTTTTTTTCAAGAGAAAGGGCGTTACGCGCAACTTCTCAATGGGAGGGGTGACAGGTCTGTCCGGTCAATTGTGGGGAGTCGCGGGAGACGGTGCTATGGTGCTTTTCACTCGCGCTTGCAACGCCCCTCTGCAAAGGTCTGGTTCCCTCGGTACCCTCGGCGTGCCTTTCGGAGCGAAAGAAAGGGGGAAAGTGACACGGACCTGGACTACCCACCCTCCAGCTACCTTCTGAGCACCGCCGAAGGCGGCAATGTGTCGCTTTTCTGCTATTCTGGGCGGGTCTCGAAGGTCTGCTTTTTCACCGCCTCAGCAACGCCATCTCTCGCTCAGTAGGGTAAGGAACATTTTGCCGTGGGTGGTGGCTGACCGTGGACACAGCGGCGACTCATTTATTACGCAAATAAGGGATGTCTTGCGTTCCCGTGACGGTCGGTCTCAGAACTGGCATCTGAATATCGGCCGGCAGGGGAGGTTGGATTATCAAGGGAAGAAAAAGTTGAGGCGAAAAGAAACAGACCAACGCGCATAGTATCAAGAACTATTTGCAGAAGATTTTTTACAAACTGTTCAGCTTGGCACAACAGTCGGAGTAGAATGGCGAGCTTGGTCAGTACACCACGGAGACTCGGTGGCGCGGAAAAGGCGATAGGTAAAAGATTTGCGTGTAGCTGTGGAGTTTTTCTCGTCTGCATTGTAAACGTTTTGCTGGCAACTCTAGATAGATGAATTTACAAACATTTTGTATTTTTTCTCTGATAATTATACTAGAGCGTTTTAATCTTCATCCCTGCGCCGCAAGGAGCGATGTGTTATTTACGCTCCTGGACAAGAAATGGCTGTATGCTGCAGCGGTTTTGCAAACGTTTGTTGTACGGCATTACCGCAAACAATTAATGCAGATTTCCCAGTCCTTCAGAACGACATAGTTTTGGGGAACAGCGCCCAAAGAAGGAACGTACACCGCACCACCGGCTTGATGGTTTGAGTATTCATCACGTTTGCGAAGGGGCTGAGTTCGATCCCCAAGCGGTTGTTGTACGTTCGGGACTCTATAATCTATCTATGTTCCTAAAAACTATGATTTCGATCGCAACCAACTCGCTGGACTTGTAATCCACTTATTTAGACCCAGTCAGGAAGGTTCAGTTCGTCAGGAAGGTTCGAAGTCCACCCAAGATAGAAAGCGCGTATATGCATCTATAAGTGCATTTAAATCATAGAAAAGTCACGCCTGCGGTAAATCAGGACGTTCTACGTCCGCCGCTTATGAACGTGGGTGGCGCTGATGAACACTCTCAAGGTTAGGTTACTTGTAAACATAAATACCCCCGAAAGCAGAAGGTTTGACAGCCGCCGCCGTAGCTCAGAGGTAGAGCACCGGACGCGTAATTCGGAGGTCGTGGGTTCGGATCCCACCGGCGGCATGTGGTTGTTTTTTCTTCTGTCTTTCTAATCACTTAGCTTTAAGCGATGACATATTAAGTAATATTCTAAATTGATCAACACCACAAAATAAATAAATTAAATTAAAAAAAAAGTCCCCTGTGCTTCTTGGTTTCTGTGGCTGTTGGCTTCTGTCATAGAAAAGTTGAAGGTGATTTATAGCACTGTACTTTAATTCACCTTAATTAAACACCGCTATGTAATAGCAGTCTAACTTGATTGAAGCCTCAATCATACAAAGCTTAGTACCTTGTTGTGCGGTGTGTTTCACCATCTTAATTGACCAACAATATCATGTTTGACACAAAGTTAATTATTTAAGTTCGGAAGTATATGGCACAAGCATCCCATATATGAGGTAGGATATGTTCCATATCTGCGAGATTGTTTCCATATAAGGATTTGAAGGTCCCCATATAAAGAAAGAGCATCTATATAAGGACGCAAATACGACTATATATAACAGTATATGGCACTATATAAGGTACCTTATGGCCGTATCTGCCCGTATTTGTGGTCTTATACGCCCATATATAGCAGTATATAGCGGCATATCAGGTTTCCCATGGTCATATCTGGCCGTATATACGAGCATATATGGACCTATTTAACTTTATATGATGCCATATATGAGTATATACAGCCATATATAAAATATATCGGGCCCATATCTGCCATTTTCGTAAGGGCGCTTTCGACAATGTTAAACACGGAAGCATCCTGGCCAACTTGAGTTCTACTGATTGTGGGGCTTGGACCTACGCGTATGTAAGAGATTTCTTGACTAAACGCCAGGCCTTTCTTCAGATTGAGGGCGAGGAATACGGCCCTTACATGATCGGAACACGGGGTACCCCTCAGGGAGCAGTGTTATCACCGCTCCTGTTCAACATTGCTATGATGCGCCTCCCAAGCCAATTGGCCCGGGTGGAAGGCATTCAACACGCGTTATATGCAGATGATATTACAATTTGGACCACTCAGGGGAGACTTGGGGACATGGAGGACCGCCTTCAGCAGGCTGCTTCCATAGTCGATGCGTATGCTAATGACTGTGGTCTCCAACGTGCTCCATCGCAATCAGAGCTTCTGCATGTCAGAGCGAACCCAAAGGATAGGACAGCAATACACATCTCTCTGTCAGGAGGTCCAATTAGAGAGGTGGAGGAGCTCCGTATTCTGGGCCTTTTGATTAACCACAGACTCAGACCGGGCTCCACCATTGTGAAACTCAAGAGAGTAGGCGAACAGGTAGGGCGCATGATCCGCCGCGTTTCCAACAAGCGGGGCGGTCTGCGGGGCAGGGACGCGCTTCGGCTCGTCTATGCCTTCGTGACTAGCCGGATCCTCTACGCCGTGCCATATCTCCGCACTACTAAGCAAGACGAGGCGCGAATAGACGCCATCATCCGCAAGACAACTAAGCGAGCCCTGGATCTCCCGGTGGCTACCTCTAATGCCAAACTCAAGGCATTGGGGGTGCTAAAGTCATACCAGGAGCTGTGGGAGGCCCACCTCGTGAACCAATACACGCGGCTCATGCAGACGGCCCCTGGGCGCTGCCTGCTAAACCGCTTACACATCCAACACGACTGCACTCCAGAGTAGGCGGAGCGTATCCCAGTACTGTGGCGCCATATGCTCTGGGTCTCCCCGCTCCCCCGTAACACGGACACCGACATGCACGTAAACAGGCGACAAGCGCGGGCTCGGGCTCTTGAGAGACAACACGGCTTCCGATCCGGTGTATATTATGTAGACGTAGCAGGGCCATCGCCCACGGGAATTTACACGGTCGCTGTCGTTCACCAGGAAATGCACGTTGATGGAATCGCTTTTCGAGCCCCGAATTCAATGCGAGCCGAGGAAGTAGCGATAGCGCTTGCTGCAGCCCACGCCAATTCGAGAAACATCATTACGGACTCCCGAAAAGCATGTAATCATTACTTGGCAGGGGAGATCTCACCCTTAGCTGCTTGTATTCTAAGACGGACTGCCACTGATTCAACACCCAAAAGAATCATTTGGGCTCCTGGCCACCAGGGCTTACGAGGTAATGAGGCCGCTGACGCGGCTGCCCGAGAGCTTACTCACCGGGCTCCTCATCCCAGCTCTTCTGGCTCGGAGACTAACCAGCCGCTGCTGCGATTCAGAGAAATTATAACGCATTATAGCGACATCCACCGCCTTTTCCCGGCCCCTGCAAAGGGGCTGAGTAAGACGAAGGAGCGAACTTTAAGGCGCCTGCAGACAGGTACTCTACTCTGTCCTGCAATCTTAAAGCATTACGATCCTAACACGGATGGGCGATGCCCGCACTGTGGGGAGACCTGTGATATCTTCCACATGGTGTGGGCATGTACTCAAAATCCCCACCTTCCCCTACCCCTTCCAGAGAGGCATGGGAGACTGCCCTCCTCAACTGCTCCTCGCTTGAGTCCCAACGGGCTCTGGTGAAACGGGCGAGCGACGGGACATTGTCACGCGGTGTCCCGGACTAGGGACGCCGACCATGTAGCGGAGCCACTCTGTGGCTCCCAAACTCTATTTCAGTAATTAAAAGTATTCACCACCACCCATACAAAATTGAAATCAGAGCAGAGCCTTGCGTTATCCAGAAACGATCGGAGGTTACACACGCCAACATACACGCATATTATCCACAATACATAAACGATACGTGCAGTGACAATGGACACGCCTATATAGAGCTCGAGACAACGCCACGCTAATCAGCACCTCTGTGGACTCAGGAAATCCAAAATCCGGTACACGATTGCTAACGAAGACAGCACGAAGTGAATCCTAGAGCGTCAGACAACGCTGATCTGATGAAAGACTGTCATTATTCGCTTGTAATGAATTCCAGTACCTCAGTGGGCTGACTTTAACCGCATTCCGGTGTACACTTTCTAACGGAGCTAGCCCGAAGTAAACCCTAGAGTGCCAGACAACCCCGATATGATGGAAGGCGGTCATTCGTCGCTTGTAATGCACTCCATTACCTCTGTGGGCTGAGTTGAACCGAATTCCGGTGTACGGTTGCTAACGGAGCCAGCCTGAAGTGAACCCTAGAGCGCGAGACAACGCCGATCTGATGGACGGCCATTCTTCTCTTGTAACGAACTCCATTACCTCTGTGCGCTGAGTTGAACCAAATTCTGGTGCACGGTTGCTAACGGTGCCAGCAAGGAGTGAACCCTAGAGCGCCAGACAATGCCGATCTAAATAAGGACGTTCATTCTTCAGTTGGTTTGGTTTATTTTGTTTATCGGGTTTAACGTCCCAAAGCGACTAAGGCTATGAGAGACGCCGTAGTGGAGGGCTCCGGAAAATTCGACCACTTGGGGTTCTTTAACGTGCACTGACATCGCACAGTACACGGGCCTCTGGAATTTCTCCTCCAAAGAAATTCAACCGCCGCGGCCGGGATCGAACCCGCGCCTTTCGGGTGGTGGTGGTGAAAACATTTATTCAGAACGGACAGGAGGTGTTTGGATCAGCCCATAAGGGACCGATCCTTACAAACACTAGGTGGAGGTCCCTAGTTTGGGACCCCAGTGGCGGTAGCCGCCGCCCGGCCGCGCCCGACTAAGGCTTGTTGGGCCTGTAAGTCGTGGCAGCCGAGCAGGGTTGCCTCCCAGTCCTCCCGGGTTGGGTTGGGGATGGGGGGAATGGCCGGGTTGGAGGGGCAGGCCCACACCATGTGATAGGTGTCCGAAGACACCGCACTACAGTGCGGGCACTTGCCGCTAAAGGAGGGGTCGAAATGTTTTAGGGCTGCCGGGCACAGCAATGTATTGGTGAAGAGGCGGAGAAGGAGCCGCTCATCGCCTTCTTGAGGCCTTTACATGGGCTAGGGTAAAGGGGATGGCTATATTGATAGTAGGGTGCGATATTTTTGAACGTATAGACCGGATTAAAATCGGGTTCCAGATCAGGTGGGGAGGAGAAAACAGCCCGGTGAGAGAGCGCGCGGCCGGCTACGTCTGCCGCCTCGTTTCCTGCAACCCCTGATGGGCAGGGGCCCATATGAGGTAACGGTGTGCGGGGTCCGTATCCCGTATGCAATTTAGGTATATTTGATAGGCTAGGAAGGGAGTGCTGCCTTGTTCGACGTTCCGACAGGCCCCTCGCGAGTAGGTGATTATGTATTTTGAATTGGAATGTGAGGCCGTGAGAGCAATCGCGACCTCTTCTGGTTGTGTTGCACTGCGGGCTCTGAAAGTGAGGCCGTTAACTGTGTTGCTGTTGTGAACTACCGCGGCCGTGTACCATCCCCCGTGGTGAGGGCCGGAGGCGTCCACGTAGTATACACCTGTTTTGTTGCCATAATATCGGGCTAGCGCATCCGCTCGTGCCAGGCGCCAACCATTATGGTCTTCATGTGACATGTTTGCTCGAAGAGGCCGCACGTGGAGGGAACGTCTCCACAGTTCCGGGATGCGAAACCTGTCTTACATTGGAGGGGTGTCAGAAAGAAGCCAACAGCCACAGAAACCAACGGAGACAGGGGATTTTTTAAAATTTATTTTGTGGTGTTGATCAATTTAGAATAATACTGAATATGTTAGCGCTTAAAGCTAATTGATAAGAAAAGCAGAAGAAAAACAACCACATGCCACCGGTGGGATCCGAACCCACGACCTCCAAATTTCGCTTCCGGTGCTCTACCTCTGAGCTACGGCGACGGCTGTCAAGTCTTCTGCTTTCGGGGGTATGTGGTTGTTTTTTCTTCTGCTTTTCTTATCAATTAGCTTTAAGCGATAACATATTCAGTATTATTCTAAATTGATCAACACCACAAAATAAATTAAAAAAAATCCCCTGTGTCCGTTGGTTTCTGTGGCTGTTGGCTTCTTTCTGATATTTATAATGAGCCCCTCATTTCCCTCCCCTTGTTTGCTTAATTGCTTTGCGAGGGTCTCGGTTCTGGCAGCCATGATGTCATACGAAGCATAAGAGGATTCTCACACAGCTTCCACTCTCGCCGTTAGATGACGTTCTACGTCACACCAGCGGTACCTCACGACGTGCTACGTCCGCCGCTTACGAACTCGGGTGGCGCTGATGAACACTCTCAAGTTAGGTTATTTGTAAACATAAATACCCCCGAAAGCAGAAAACTTGACAGCCGTCGCCGTAGCTCAGAGGTAGAGCACCGGACGCGAAATTCGGAGGTCGTGGGTTCGGATCCCACCGGCGGCATGTGGTTGTTTTTTCTTCTCCTTTTCTTATCAATTAGCTTTAAGCGGTAACATATTCAGTATTATTCTAAATTGATCAACACCACAAAATAAATTTAAAAAAAATCCCCTGTGTCCGTTGGTTTCTGTGGCTGTTGGCTTCTTTCTGATATTTATAACGAGCCCCTCATTTCCCTCCCCTTGTTTGCTTAATTGGAGGGGTGTGTTGGATATGGAGTCGAGCAAGAAGGCGGCGATCCGACTCCGTTAGCGACAAGCGCGTGTACAGGTTTGTAAGGTGCGCCTCCCGGAGCTCCCGGAAAGTATTCACCACCCCAAGAGCCATAAGCCGGCTGTTTGAAGTAGTGATGGGGAGGTCAAGGGCACGTTTAAATATTTTGCGAAGGATGACCTCAAGGGCGTCCTCCTCTTGATTCCGTAGGTGGAGATAAGGAGTCGAATAGAGAATTCGACCGGTTACGAAGGCGTTTGACAGACGCAAGAGATCCTTACTTCGTAACCCTCCGCGTTTGTTGGAAACCCGGCGGACCATGCGGCCCACCTGGTCCCCCACCTTACGGAGTTTGGCCAATGTAGTGTCTGGCCGCCTGTGTTTGTGGATGTAGAGTCCGAGTACCCGTATCTCATCACTTTCGCGTATGGGACTACTCTCAATAGAAAGAGATATTTTAGTTTTGCACTTCTGTGAGGGGCGGGGGTGCACAAATTCCGATTTTTGAGGGGAACATTGAAGACCGCAGCGGCGGGCGTAACGGTCTACTATCGTCGCCGCTGTTTGCAGGCTGGTTTCAATGTTCCCTGTGCTGCCCTGCGTTGCCCAAAGAGTGATGTCATCGGCGTACAGGGCGTGCTGCACGCCGGCGACACCACTCAGCTGCGCCGGCAGGTGCATCATGGCCAGACTGAAGAGCAGCGGGGAAAGTACCGCGCCTTGAGGGGTTCCCCGCGTGCCGAGTAGGTAAGGACCATGCTCTCTATCTTGAATTCGAATGTAGGATTGACGATCCATTAAAAATAGACTTATGTATCGGAATGTGTTGAGGCCAATTTCGGGTGAGTAGCCGAGCACCATAACCAATTAGCCACCGCGGCGGCCATTCTTCGATTGTAATGCAGTCCACCACCTTTGGTCCTAGTGGCACACAAAGAAATGTTTATTGTGTACTTTCACAGCGCCCCCCCCCCCCCCGACACTTGGAAGGGGTTGCTACAAAAACACTGATAAAAACTGCAAGACACAGATAGGTACTGCAGATACACAAATCTGGCCAAGTGGCAAAGAGCTCCGAAACACTATCTTCGACGGATTCAACCCATTCTTGTTGTTGTTGTGACTGAGAGAAGGATGAAGAGGAAATTGCACGGGCCTGCTACTGGCTCGAGCCAAGCCACCACCGCTGCCACGTGCAGATAGAGGAGAGTTAAAAGATCAGTGGAAACAGAAATAGGAAAGAAAAGACGCGCGTCGCAGCAACAACTGCGTCCGCCGGAGCGGACGCTGCTCAAAAAGCAGCGGCCGAAGCCGCGCTCGCCGAAGCGAGAACAGATACTCCAAGACCACTGATCAGCTTTCGGTTTCTGATACAAGATGGTCGATAGCGCATTAGTTGTTTCTGTGAACCATTGCTACTACTGCATCACAGCTTAATTAACCATTGTGCTTAACGCAAAGGAAATTTTTCACTCATCTAGTCCCGCAGGATTTTACATCATATGTCGAAAAAAATTGTTTACACCGGACAACGCCGAGCTGATGAAGGATATTCATTCATCGCTTGTACCCCACTCCTGCCCCTCTGTGGGCTGAGTTTAACAGAGTTCCGGTTCATGACTGCTAACAGAGCAGTCCGTTTTTGAAAATTGAAATTTGGATGGATGGATGGAAACAACTTTATTACACACAAAAAAATTACCGACGATTACGTTACTTCCTAATGCGAAAGTTGAGCGCAGCAAATAAGCTGTTTCACCTTTTCGATAGATTGAGGCAAAGAAATCGAGCAACACATGTATGCGCTATCACAGAATTTTTTTTTTATTTTTCACACGTATTCGCAATTTCGGCTCGGGCGGTGCACATATACAGATCCGCCGCCACCGATCTGGCTCTCTGATTGCCACCGCACAGGGGTTGCATTGGAGGAGGAGCGAAGAAAGGAATTAAGTTCGAGGCGGTGCTTTGACAACCGGAGACTCGCAGGAAGAGGGGGGAGGGGGGCGGCGTGTACACCCAGCGGCAAACGATGGGGGCAGAAGCGCGCGCAGCAAGCGGACAACACGATAAAGGGAGGAGGGAAGAGATAGCAGCGACTGACTGATGCCGCTGACGCCGATAGCGCTGGGTGGATGAAAGGGGGGCGGAGCTGGTTACGAGGCCGACGACGACGCGAAACCCAGGAACGGACGCCAAAGAGCTGCGCTCTAAAAAAAAATCTTCCTGGGTGGTCCCCTACTGGTCCAGGAGTCCACGGGCTAGTGCTTCACGTAAAGCCCGATCCACTAGCCATTTCTGGCCGGCGGGCTGAGCGGTCCGTAAAGCAGCCTTCCAGGAAGAATGAGTGGGACGGGCTGAGCGGTCCGTAAAGCAGCCTTCCAGGAAGAATGAGTGGGATTGGGGATGGGGGATACTGCCTTTGGGGAAGGACATTCCCAAAGGTAATGGAAAAGTGTGGATTTAGGCACGCCTCAGGTGTTACAGTCAGGAGGAAAGGTAAGGGATGAAAGCATGAGAGGCGGTGGGGTGAAATAAAGCAGCCTGTCTGTAATTGCCGCCATGTGGCGCTGGATAAGGGCGACAAGGTACTGTGGGGTGGTGGCAGTGTCATGCGGCTGAATTTGTAAAATGTGGTAATTTGGTGATATGTAGACAGGAGCGAAGGGGCTTCTTGCGCAGGGTTGGGTGCCTGATCCTCCGGGGTCCGGGAGGAGAGTTCTCTGGCCAGCGGATGAACGCGCTCATTACCGGGGATCAAGGCATGCCCAGGGACCCACGACAGAGTAACTGTTCGGTCGAGAGAGGTGGCCGTGGTAAGAATACGGTGCGTTGCCGGAGTCGCCACGCTCTTTAGGTAGTGGCGGTCGTGAAATTTGGTTTTTAGAGCGCAGCTCTTTGGCGTCCGTTCCTGGGTTTCGCGTCGTCGTCGGCGTCGGCGTCGGCCTCGTAACCAGCTCCGCCCCCAATGTCATGCTTTTCAATTGGTCGAAATGCTCGTGACGTCACAGTGCGCGAATTTCAAATGGGGCCAATTGTACTTTGGCTAGTAACCATGCAAGCAATCAAAGGGATCGTATAGTGATGCTGCAACTAAGTTGGACTGAGTTTAGTTAATTGCTTAATTAATCAATTAGCCTAATTAAAATAGAGGAGAATGAAGAGGTCAGAAGAAAAGAAAAGACGCGCGCCGCAGCGACAACAGCGTCCGCGGAAGGAGACGCTGCTGAAAAAAAGATGTTTAGAAAAAATTTATTTACATATGTACACATGCCAAGGTTACAAGATACATTCCCATTAACAAAAACACATGACATTGAGCATGTAAGGTGAGCCAATTAAACAGGTACCGTAAACATTTCTAAGTAACTAACAGGATGGGCAATGTAAAATAAGAATGCACATATACCGATTGACAGAAGAGTGAAAAGTCGATAATTAGTCATTGAAACATTGAAAAGGAGACTTTAGCGCCAGTTTGGCCTAAAAACCAAGACAAGACGACCGTTATTAACAGAAATAAATGGGCATGACCATTGTCGGAGAAACTCTTCCTCACCCAAGAAAAAGAGTTCCTCGGACAAAAAACTAATCAGCTCCCGTCGGAGACGGCCGAGAATTGGCCACACAGCGCGGCGTCGAAAGCCACTAGCGACCGCGGCGCATCGACTGCGCCATAAACTAAAAAGACCTGCAACTATTAACAGGCGAGCAAAACGGCCGCTGGGGAAGCGGCCGCGGGAGACGAAGCACGAAATGCCCTGGCCACGAAATCCCGCATGAACCGCGCGCCAAAAGACACGCGCTACAACACAGGTGACTGTAGCGTGGCGATTAGATTCCGGGAGCGGGCAATTCGGACAGGTACTGGAGCGTAACACACCCCACCGCTCTAACCGGTCACAAGTAGGGAGCACTGCCCAGCCAAGTTTCCAGACAAAGTCACGTAGATGATCTGGGAGAGGTGTCGACGCTAAACGCGCCCACTGAACGCGGCGCATAGGTGAGCGGCGAGACGCCGGCACCACAGGTAACAATAGTGTGCCCATAATGTCCACCACACGGTCTGCAACGATGTTGACAGCAGGTGCTACTGCTCTTACATGCCTGTAAAAGGCCACTGATGAAGCGTAGAAAGCGGTAGGTTGCTCTGACTGGGGTCCATGATTAACAGGGTCCGCCGGATCCAAAAAGCGTAAAGAAGGGCCCAAAAAGTACCGAGCCAGGATTCGCGCCGGAGACGCGTTTCCTAGCAGGATACGCAAAATACTCTTCAATGCTAACAGCGAGGACGTGACGGACAAATTTGGAAAGGCAAACCCTCCTCTCTCCCGTGGTTGTCCAAGAACAGCACGGGCTACAAGTTCGGTTCCGCCTGACCAAAAGAACGAAAAAACTGTAGTCTGCACTCGCCTTATGACACGGAGGGGTGGTTTAACAGTGTAGCAGAGGTACCAGAAGGCACCAAGTATGACGGACTGAACCAGGTAGCGCCTCTCAAGCAGAGGCAACTCGAATGTCTGCGCCCTTCGCACACGAGCTGTAATGTCTTCGACGACCGAAGACCACACACCATTCCATATTCCAGCACAGTCGTAGGTCACACCTAAAATGCGCATCTGCGCGCACCACTGCAAAGGTATTGAAGATGTAATACGAGTCTGGGAAGACCCCACAAAAAAGTAACAACTCTTCGAGTAATTAAGAGCAGCCCCAGACAAGGAGGCGTACTCACGGAAAACATTTAAAGTTTCAAGCAGGCTGCGTTCATCAGCTAAGTACAGAGTGATGTCGTCTGCATAAGCAGTGACGCGTACCGCTTCGCTGCCTGGCAAAGCCAGACCTCTAATAAAGGAGCGGCGATTGACTGCCAAGAGGAAAGGCTCTAATGCTAAGACAAACAAAAGGGGGGAGAGCGGACAACCTTGACGGACGCCGCGGCGAACATCAAATGCGGTACTTTCCCGGCCATCGAGGAACAGAGTGCTTGAAATATCTCTGTACATCTCTTTAATGAGAAGCACGAATGAAGGTGGGAAGCCGAAAGCATCCAGCATCCCGTAAATGTACTCGTGCTCTAAGAAGTCGAACGCCTTTTCCTGATCAAGGGAAACAAGAAGACCCTGTGCGCGCCGTCGTAAAGTATACGCTAGGATGTCTCGCGTTACAGAAGATAAACTGTGTATTTCACGGCCTGGGATGGAGCAAACCTGGTGGCAGGAAATAAGTGACGGGAGGAGAGCTCGTAGACGACGAACGAGTAATTTTGCTAATACTTTGTAATCTGAATTTAGCAGGGTGATAGGGCGCCAATCTGCCGGGCATGTCGACATAGGAGACTTTTTAGGAATAAGGACAATGCGGCCTCTTTTGAATGATTCAGGAAATACGTGCTCAGTAAAGCATATTTTTAATACTTCCGAGAAAATAGGGCCCACAATATCCCAAAATTCTAAATAGAACTCCACAGGAAGGCCGTGTGGACCAGGCGCTGAGCCTCGTTTTATGGAGTCCAACGTCTCCTTGATTTCATCTGTTGTTGGCACAGCCATAAGGCCGTCATGGAGTTCAGTTGAAACCTGCGGCAAGCCTGCTAAAAATGGGGCTGCGGAAACGACATTGCGATCAACTAGAATGACCGACTGAGCAATACCCCTGAAATGGCTAAAAAACGCACTGAAATTCCTGCCACCTGGTTGGGACGTAGCCCCGGCGGAAGATGTAAACGCAGGGGCACCTTGAGTGTACAACAGCTCTTGGCGGGCCAACCGAAGCACTTCAGGATGAGCAGTTGGACTGCGTCGACAACGCCATGCAGCCGCTGTCAAAGAGGAGGCACGTAAAAGACGCTGTAGGCGCTCCGAAAGCTCCTCTTTCCATGCGCACATAAGCAAAGAAGGCGACGGGGTGCGTTGAGCAATACGTAGCTTCGCCGTCACCACACGCACCTCATCTGACACGCGAGCCCTAAGGGCTCGACCAGATGCGGCGCAATGGTGACGCCACTGCTCCTTCAGACGGTCCCAGTCACCAGGCACCGCCCCAACAACCGAAAAACGCAAGACCCGTGTGAGCCCCTCTTTAGTGCTGGCGTCGTGAAGTATGCGTACATCCAACCGCCATGGTCTATGGGGTGATACTGCAGGCGCCGGAACCGTGAGTGATAGAAGAAAAGGGCGGTGGTCTGATATGTGCACCGGCGAGGATGGCAGCGTCAGTACATTAGCTACACAAACTGACCGCGAAAGGCTCGCCGGAACGTACGCCCTGTCTAGTCTACTCGACGATAACCCGCGACGCCAAGTCCACACAAAGACGTTGCCATAGAGGAGCTCATACGCGTCCGTGAGCATGAAATGATTCACTAAGCGGCGCAACTCACGCGCATTCCAGCCTGGCCTACCCCTACCAGGGCCTTGCTCATCGGCGACCGTATCGAGCACGCAGTTGAAATCGCCCAACATCACAACATTACGACCTCCAAGAAAATACACATCTAAATCTTTAAAGAATGCGTTTACCAAATTGGAATGCGCAGGCGCATAAATACAAAGAATTCTCAGGTGAAGTGCGTTAAACGTGCAGTCGAACGCCAACACGCGTCCAAGCGCATCGTAGGTAACATGATGATCGCGCAACAGTGAGCGGTTCAAAACAAGAACGCCAACGCCGCTAGAACGCGTGCTGGCGTACGAAAAGAAGGCATCGACGCCAAACCTACGCTTGAATTTCAACACGTCACTGAGACGAAAAAAATTGGTTTCTTGCAGGCAGACGATATCGCAAAAGATAAGTAAGTACGAAGCCGCGTTCCCTCCACCACCACGCACTTCCCCACTCAGTAAGACGTTGCTCGTTTCATATACGTTGTGTCGAACATCCTAGACAGTTCCCACAATTGACAGGTTAATGACAGAACACGATGGATAGAAATGCAAGAATATAAATATGAAATAGCCTTATTAACCTTTCTAGTTAGACCGCATAAATCAATAAAACCGAGAACGAAATTGGTCGAGTTGGGGAATCGAACCAGGGTCTCCGGAGTGCGATACGAGCACGCTAGCCACTCCGTAATGCCAGCTGAATGGTTTGGAATGAACAAAGGCGCGTCTAGCTAATACGGCGTCTTCGTTCACTCCCATCTTCCCCCTTTCCCTTACGGCGAGGTGCAGGTGTCCACCCAGATATGCGAGAGAGATACATTTCCTTTCCTCAAAAAATAAATTTACCGTCCAGGAAGGCGTACAGCCGAATTGGCGATGGCGTTCTCTGGACTCCCTGGCAGCGTTGCAAGACGCTGTCGCGTTCCACTCTTACAGGCGAAGCTTAACATGTTAACCACACATCAGTAACACACGCAGACAGCCAATGGACGCGTCATTCGCTGGCAGCACTTGATTCATCATTCACAACCACATTCTTGACGTACGCTCCCTTGCCGCACATGCCAAGGACGTACACCACGATCACATTCTGCGCCATTCCTCTGTACTTTGCTTTGCTGAAACCTGGATGGATCCCGAAGAGCCTCTCGAAATCATAGATTTCCTATACTGCTGTGGTGCTCGCAGAGACCACAACAGAGCGGCGGGAGTCGCTGTCTACTTGCGCACAGGTCTCTCTGTAATACCACTCGAAATGTTTGGCACGTCACATGAACTTGGCGAACTGTGCGCCGCAAAGTTGCCCAACGGCTTGCTGGTAGTAGCTGCCTACTTCGCCCCTACCGCACTCACGAAAGACGTCGTGCACTTCCTGCAACTCGCATTAACCGTCCATCGATCCACACCGATGTTAGTAGTGGGAGACTTTAATGTTGACATAAAGACAAACAGCAATTTCCTAACAATTATGCGGGAGAACATCCCGTTCCTCTCGCTCGTAACGCGTCCCACGGCTGTGACAACCTCGCGAGGCACTTGTATAGATCTCGTCTTTGAGAATCAAGCATTGGTGTACCAAGTCGAACATATATCAGTCTATTTCTCCGACCACAAAGCTTCATTCCTGACTGTCAAGAACTGTTAGTGGAATCTTTATTAAAGGAATACGTGTGAAAAATAAAAAAAACTCTGTGATAGCGCATACATGTGTTGCTCGATTTCTTTGCCTCAATCTATCGAAAAGGTGAAACACCTTTCTGCTGCACTCAAATTTCGCATTAGGAAGTAACGTAATCGTCGGTAATTTTTTTTTTGGTAAGGAAATGGCATAGTAGCTGTCTCGCATATACCGATGGACACCTGAACCGCGCCGTAAGGGAATGGATAGAGGAAGGACTGATGGTGGTGGCGAAACACTTTTAATTAAAGGCTTAAAATAATTAGGCAGTGGCTTAGCTCTGGCTAAGCCTGGATATACAAGCGAAAAGCTGCAGTGTGCTCGGTTTGACATCATGGCTGTCGCAGTTGGCACACAATGCACTGGGAGCATTCTAACGATGAAGGCGTTCGGCCGTTCACACACTGCCTGTACGAGGCAGAGGAGACGCGCGTGTAGTGAATACGGTGCTGTCTTGGAAGGTTTCTTTAGAGACATATACTGTGGGGTCCATTCCTTTCAGGTGTACACCAAGATATGAGAGACAGGCATTTCCTTTCCTTAAAACGAATTTTCATTTCATTTTCCTTAAGGCCATTATGGCGCGGTCCGGGTATCCACCGTGATATGACACAGGTGTTTCCTTTCCTTAAAACCAATTTTTTTTTCATTTACCTTCCCTTACTGCCCGGTTCGGGTGTCCACCGAGATATGAGAGTTTCCTGGCGCACTATTTGTCTTTTATTTATTTTTCATTTCTGTCCCGTGTGACGTCACTAGGTTTCGCTCATGCGCAGCTGTGGCAGATCGTGGCTTCGAAGGCTCACGGGAAGCGCGGCTGTGGTGCGGGTAGTGAAGCTTTTCGCTTGAAAACAAAATCATGCAGCAGCACTGCCGGCGGCCTTCAGGTAGCCGGTTGTGGTGTCCAGGCCGTGCCTAGTCGCGCGTCCTCGCGCCGCTCTGCGGGAGATGTGGTGTTCAGTATGCATGTTAGGTCGGGATGAACGGTTACGAGGGAGGACACGTGGTAAGGGATGGGCAGTGAGGTAGGAAGGGGGATAAGGAGGCAAAGCTTAAGGGTGGAGAGAAGTGCTCTACCCAGGCGGGTGCGGGAGAGACGAAGGAGCTGTGTCGTATGATGGGCCTCCATCAGCTCCGTATTGGAGTTGTGGACGCCCACGAACAATAGTCGAACCATCGAGGTAGATGTAGGAAGGGATAGGGCCTACATATACGCCTGGAGAATGAGGCTCTTGACTTAGTCCTCCTCGGTGCGAGAAAGGAAGACATAAGGAAGTGAATAGATGAAGCGGCTCAGAACAATGGCCTGGACCAAGCTGCAGAGGTCGTGTTCGCGCATGCCGTGGTGGTGATTGGCAATGCGGCGTGTGAGGCAGATGGCCTGGTGCCAGCGTTTGCGACTCTAGTGACGAGGGTGGTGTGCTTGCTATTAGACTGAAGAAATAGTCCTAGGATGCGGAGCGTAGAGACAAGGGAAATTGCTGTGCCATCCAGGTAGACGGTGAGAGGAGAAGGCGACATGGGGGCCACCTTCCGAGGTGGAAGGAGCAAAATCTCCGATTTGGACGGGCAGCAGCTCAACGCGATAGCCCGGGTATGGGCCACCACCGCGTCCACCCCCGCCTGGAGAGTAGCCTCCATATCGCCAAGATTAATGTGGTCACCTAGAGGATGATGTCATCGGCGTAGAAAGCATGAGATTGAGCTTGAATAGTGCGGAGAGCACGTGCCAGCGGGAAGGGGTTTATGTTGAAAAGAAGCGGGTAGAACACAGAACCTTGGGTAGTACCCTTGTTGCCAAGGAAGAAAGAAGAAATTTGGCCGTATGAGAATTCTGCAGTGCTGTGGGCGTGAAAAGTGGTCATGTAAGCATGGGCACCGGGTCCAACATAGAGGGAGGAGAGAGCGTCCAAAGTGGCAGTGTGAAGTACATTGTCGATTGTTTTGGTAAGGTCCAGCGCCAGGATAGCTCAAGTGCGTTTTTGTTGAGAGCGGTGTAGGGCATCCTCGAAAAGCCGGAGCATGACATCCTGGGTGGACAACTAGGGACGAAAGCCGAGCATGGAGTCTGGATACATGTCGTTGTCATCCAGATAATTCCTCAGACGGTCCAGGATGGCGTTCTCGAAGAGCTTGCCGAGACAGGTGGCGAGAGAGATGGGCCAGAGGTGGTCTAGGGCAACAGTTTGCCGGGTTTGGGGATGAAGGGACACGTGCATGGGTCCACGAGGAGGGAAGAATGTCGGCCTGCCAATGTGTATTGATAAGGTTATTAAGGGCTTCATGGGAGCGTGTATCTGGGTTTCGGAGTGAATGGATGGATGGAAAAACTTTACTGTTAATAAATTTTAAGTGTTCTTGACCCTTACGGGTCAGTGGGCGCCGTGGTCGATCCTTGGTCCAGGATGCCGCACTTGACGGCTGTCATCGGGGCTCGGCGCACAAAAAATCGTTGCGCTTCCTCGTCCTCGCTGGCCAGTAGTGCTCCCACTGCATCACACTCGGGTCGTTCATTCTTGGCTCTAAGTCTGCCTTAGGGCAGGTCCATGTGACATGCTCTGGTGTAGGTTTACCCTGACACCGTGGACATTCGTCTGCATATTGTGTACGGAAAATCTTGTTTAGTTTGTGCAGGTGTGGGTAGGTACCTGTTTGTAGTTTGCGCCTGCCTACCGCCTCCTCTTTGGTGAGCCTTTTGTGTGGGGCTAGGTAGCGTTTCCGCTGACCCCTGTAATGATCCAGTATATCTGAGTACGTGGGGCCAACTGGGTCAAAGGTGCCTGTGGTGCATAATGTTGAGTGTGCTTGGTTGACGTACCGTCGAGCTAACTTGTCTGCTCCCACGTTGCCCCTCATCTCCTCATGTCTGGGAACAACCACTATACTATGTTTAGGGTTTTTGTGTCTTCTCGTCGTGTGTAGAACATGATTGGCGATGCTGTCGATCCTGCCTCTTGTGTAGTTTCTACATGCTTGTTTGGAGTCCGTCACTATAGTGAGGTTTTGTCCTGTTGCGTTGCCGTTCGATATCGCCAGAGCAATGGCGGCTTCTTCAGCTGCTTCTATGTTTGGGTTGTTTATCGTTGCGCTGGTTATTTCTTGCCCTCCTTCGTCTGTTACAACGGCGATCGTTTTACGTTGGTAACGGTACTTTGCTGCGTCCGTGTAGACTACGTTGGGATTGTCGCTGAGTTCTCTGGTGAGTGCTCGGACTCTGGCTCGTCGTCTTTCATGATGTTTATTGGGATCCATGTGTCCGGGTATTGGTCTTACCCGGATGTTGTTTCTGTCTTCATTATTAATCTGTTCCTGGTCTCTTTGTGTGCCTAGAGGTAGCCGTAATCTCCACAGTAGGTGTCTTCCCGTTCTGGTTTGAGTGAGTCTCTCTAATTGCGCACTACGTTGCGCTTGTCGTAGTTCGTCAAAGTGTTCGATACTCCCAGGGCCATTAGTTTTTCGGTTGGTGTGGACATTGGAAGTTTGAGCGCTGTTTTGTAGGCTTTGCGCTGTATGGCGTCGATTTGTAGTCTCTTGCTTCTTTAGTTCGTGATAGGGAAGGTTGTACGTTACCCTGCTCGTGACGAGGCTGTCTATGAGTCTTAGGGTGTCCTGTTCTCTCATCCCCTTCTTTTTACTGCTGGCTCTTCGCACGATTCTGGCGATTTGCTCTGCTGTATTCTTAACAGAGGCGATGGTTTTGCTACATCGTCCTGTGTTTTGCAGCCACATTCCAAGTACCCTGACTTCCCTTTTCTCAGATATTGTCTCGTTTCCGAGTTTCAGGGTGATTTGGGAGTCGTATTTCATGTACCTTTTTTGATTCTTGCGTATTCTGATTTTTCTGCAGAGCTTTGTTGTGCTTTGTTAGTGATGCGGTCAGTCCCCGGGGCCGAGGTGGTGCGGAGCTTGAGTCGCGCAGCACGACCCTCGCCCAGGGAGATGTAGGCATCAACATCGGGGTTTGCGGAGCACGAGTAGGTGGGAAGAGTAGTAGGAGGGTCGCTGCAGAGGTAGCGGTTCCTGAGGGCCGCCAGGAAGACAGTATCGGAGATTGGGGAGGAGTGAAGGAAGTGGGCGATATCCTTACGCTGGCGGGCTGTGATGTGCGTAGGGTCTAGCAGCACCCTGAGAAGCGACCATGTGTTGCGGATGCCCAGGTTGCCAGCCTTGCGATCGCAGGTCTGGCCCCACTGTTGCCGAAGAAGAGAGGAGGACCTGGAGGAGCAGTGCTCCTCCACGTCCAACGCCAGCTGGGCCAAACGAAGGCGCAGGTGGCGATTGTGTTTCTGGGTTTGCCAGCGCCGCTCGACAGCGTGATAAGCCTCCCAAAGGTGCAGCAGACGGCTGTCTGCCGTAGTGGAGTGTGGTGCTGCAGGTAGTGTGGATGTGGCAGTGCGGACGTCCGCCAATCGCGTGTCATTCCAGGCCGAGAGATCGGTGATATAATCAGAAGAGGATGAGATTACTCTTCACTCGGCGTTAGCTTAAGGAGATGACACCGCTCTCGCATGCAGTTTCGTCATGCATGCGAGTAGTCTGACAGTGTGCCCGAAACGCCTGCGCGGGGTTTTAAGCGTCTAATCAAACGTAGCGAATTGTAATGGCGCTTACGCTTTGTCTATATTTAGAAGAGTTAAACCACTGCCAAATTTTTGAGCGGGAAACCTTTATGAACGCATTTTTTTTCAAATAATGTAAAGTTCCACTTTAACAATTAATATATCCGCACATCACCGGATAGCAGTCTTGAATTTTTTTTCTATTAACACTATTGCTATCGTCCAAAGTGCTTTACATTAGGTTTATATTTAACTCTTCGATGTAATCGACGAAGGCCCTTTGAAAGAAAGATTTTTCCTACGTATAAGAAGAATGGGCCATTACCTTCAGTAGTTCCTCGAGCTTATGTTACAATTTTCCAAATCTCAAAATTTTTGTCTGCGAATCTTAGACATGCTCGCGCTCTCCACAGGCAACGAGATCACGGGCTGCCACCTGCCTGCATGTATTATTGCTTGCCAGGGCACCTGCCTTTTCCCTCGTCTCGGACATGGAGATATTCTGCAGCCATGTCGGGAGTGTTTCGTGCACAGCTGCATTCGCATCCTGAGGTACTTTCTAAAAAAAAATATTCTCTGCCAACACTGGCTCAGTATTCGACTCAACGTGGTTAGCTACTTGAGACTGAAGTATTTACATCGGAGTGCTGAGGAAACGTGTAGATGGAATCCGAACATCCCTTCTAAAACACAAGCAGCGCCATCTACATAATGCGTTCTGCACTTATATTCCGATTTACAGCCACCTTCCCGATATCCGGTATATTTCCTCGTTACATCAGTTAATAAATTTCATAAAAGTGTGCATCACAACATGCGGAACCCGCGACCGCAATGGCCGTCTGAAGGCCATCTGAATGCGCGGTATGGGGTTAGAGGGGTTGTCGTTGCGAATCCCACACATATTTTGGGCTTCATCCAAAAACCAGTGATTTTATCCTCAGGAACACGCCAAGTGATTTCACACCACTTCATACATTCTGCATCCAACGGGTGGTTCCCAAATTGTATGCAAATGTTGGTCTCGGGGGGTGGGGGATCCCATTTATATGACCGCTACACTAGCAAATTAATAACAAATCGAAACAGTAGATATCAGTTGATGCGTTACGCGCCCATTGTCGCGGTGTGACACAGTGTGGTCACATGGTTACAGTTTTGTTCAATTTGAGCTCAATTACAGACAGACGCGCGCTTGAAAAAAAGTAAACAGTAAAAGCTGACGCTCTTAAAGAACATTTGCACGCGCGTCTATCCCAAGCCGCTGCAGTGTGGGGAGCGCAATGGCCGCCGACACCCTGGAGGCGGCGCTGACAAATTCAAAGAGTGACACCACCGTGGAAGCGAGGGGCGCACGCATCGAGGCACCCTAATTACAGCCCAAGGGAGAGACTGAGATCGGCTTCCGCTGAGATTGGAGATTTATGCAGCGGAAACCATCTTGATATTTCCCCATTACTAATTGACCGCCAAAACGGGAGTCCCGGAAACAGGCTGTTGCCTGCAAAGCGTGTGGGGCGTGGAGAATTTATGTGGATTTCTAGAAAACTCCCAAAGAAGAAAGCTCTCCTACGCTATTATATATATACATAGCGTTGTACACATACATAGATATACATAGCCCTAATAGGTGATATCTCTTCCTCACGACAAGTTTCAAGCGTTTAATTAGGCATGTTTCAATAGTTAAGAAAGTTGCATTTACGTGTCTTCCGAAACCGTACGCTCTCTTAACGTAAGCGTCACGCGGGCATCACACGCCTAGCCCACCTCTGGGAGGCTTATCACAGCCTCCTGGAACGCTGGAAAGGCAACAAACACAACAGAACACTTAAAAAACGGCTGGCCGCGCTGGAGACACAAATCCAACAGCATTCTGAGGACTTGTGTAGAACCAACTGGGGATAGATATGCGACGGCATCGCCGGAAACCTGTCCGGCAAACGCGTGTAGCAACTCCTCCAACACCTCATTGACCCCACAAGCACCAAATCGGCAACACAGCACCACTTCACACGTCCAACTCATGCACCTATTGACGATCCCGACACCTTCCTAGACACACTTCAAACCATATACACCTCTCCAGGTGCCCCAACACCTCTACCCTACTACACAGGACAAACAATTCCCATAATGGACAACGACATCACGGAGACGGAAATCAGAGCGGTCCTCCTGATTCTCCGCGCCAACTCAAGACCTGGTGCAGACCAAATCACAAACTCCGTGTTCGGTAATCTGGATGACCATTCGATCACCCACATTACAAAGTACTTCAACCAGTGCTGGAGGGAGGGTAACCTCTCGCAGACCTGGCGCCACTCGAAGGAAATATTCATACCTAAACCAAAGAAACCACTTACACTACAAAACCTTCGCCCGATTTCGCTAACCTCATGCCTCGGGAAGCTCCTCGAGCATGTTGTGTTAGCGAGACTCACAAGTCACATGGCGGACAACAATCTTTAACCGCATAGCATGGAAGGATTCCGCCCAAATCTATCCGCACAGTAGGCCATGCTGCAACTCACACAAAATTTCAACCCGCTTCTTCCAGGTCACACCAAGGCAGTCTTAACTTCGTATCTCTCCAAAGCTTTTGATCGCATTGAGCATCAGGCGAGCCTCAGGTGCGGACATACGTCTACATTAAAGCATTCCTCACTGACCGCACGGCTAAGATACACATCGTACTTTGCGTTCCCCCTCCTACACGCTTCAGAGTATCGGCACCCCTCAAGGGACCGTCCTTTCCCCTTTTTGTTTAACGTTACCCTCATCCCCCTCGCCCGAAAACTGGCAACTATTCCCCACCTCAAGCGCACTCATTATGCCGACGATATCACCGTGTACACCACGCACGGAAGTGACGGCGGCATAGAGAACACCTTACAGGAAGCAGCCACCCTCACCCAAAATTACGTACGGACCAACGGTCTGTCTTACTCCCCAGAGAAGTCCGAACTGCTCCTCATCCGGCATAAGAACAGCCGCTCTCCCCTCTCCCCCATTGCCATTCAACTCAATGGTAGCCAGGTATCTGAGGGTGACACCCTGTGTGTATTGGGACTGCACATCCAGAACGATGGCAAAAACACCACCACCCTCAAGAAACTTAAGCAAGCTGCAGGCGCGATATCGCTCTTCATCTGCAGGGTTTTGGGACATCACAGAGGCATGAAGGAGCGTGACCTATGTCGCCTCATTCATGCATTTGGCCTCAGCCGTGTGTTGTACACTACCCGAGACGTACAACTATCCAAACATGACACGAATGCCGGGCTCCCTCAGAATCAGTATACCGGCCAACGACCCAACCCTCCTCACCATCTCATAGCCCCTTCACCGGGAGCTCCTCATCAAGCAGCTCCCGAGGAATATGCCCCCGTCCCACCATGAGCAGTACCGCTGAGCCCATGCGAAGGCACTCCATCGAGCGTACGGCTCCGAACCGAACGCCGTATGGGTGGACGCTGCCTGCACGGGTGATGAAGCGACAGCAGCTGTGGTGGACTCCTCTTCATCCACCCTCCTCACACTACCTCTCCCTCCAGACACCTCCCCAGAGGCTGCAGAGGAAGCCGCCATTGCACTTGCGATCACCCGCACGGAAGCAAAGTATATTTTAAGTGACTCAAACTGCGATTCTAAATTTTCCTCGAGGCTGAGTTGATATCACTCCATTTCAAATACTGGACTTTCCCGATGCACCCCCGCCCCGCCAAGTGGAGCAGATATGGGTGCCTGCGCACTCCGGGAATCCCGGAAACCAGGCCGCCAACCTTTCAGCCCGAGGTTCTTTAAACCGGGCTCAGGTGGCCTCGGATCGGCGATTCACGAAGGAGCGCATGCACTCATTCAGCGAGCTGACGCAGGCATACAGAGCCTCACACAAGCTCTACCTCCCGCCCCACCTCTCCCTAGATAAGAAACACGCAACACTGTGGGCGCAGACTACAGACACACACTCTACCGTCACCCCTTACCCTAGCCCACTATCATCCCTCTTTCCCCAATCCTGCTTCCACTCTACGCCCAGAACACGCCGCTTCGTGCCTCCACATCCTTTCCCTCTGCCGTATGGACCCTCCCCCGTGGCACCTAGATAACATAAGACCTGGGAGGACTGTGAGACTCTGCGGAGCTCGGAGAACCCGGCCGTGCAGACCATCGCCACCGGTCTGGCTGCAAGTGTTATGGACCTTAGGAACATAAAGACTTGGGTGCAGTGAGGTCGTGCGGGGACCCTTGGGTGTGCCCCGAATTCCTGTTACAATAAAGTTTTCTCTCGAGAGAGAGAGATAGAGAGAGAGCGGCTTTCGTGACAACCGCCCCTTACACGGGCACACAGGACTTCTTCATAGGATTAGAGACTTCAACGGCCTGGGAGAGGAGTGCAGTGGTGAAAAGTGAGACCATCCCGACGAGCAAAAGCACTTCGTGGTACTTAGTGGTACTGTTAAAAAAAGATACGAAGCGCTTCGCAATGGCACCTCTTTTAGGTGACGTTCACTGTACTATTCTATGGCACCTGTTCTTCATTGTCATCTTGCGAGCACAGAGAAGTGAACCCAGGTACGGCCGATAATGCCGACCTGATGAGTGACGTTCTTCGCACACCCATAGTGCACGCCAGTACCTCTGCGGGATATATACAGAAACTGGCATAGAACGATTGCTAACGGCACCTCTTGTAATGACGTTCATTGTACTATTTAATGCTAATATTCATACTCAAACTCAACAAACCACTTACCATCCAAAACCTTCGCCCGATTATCAGGCGATCATGACTGCCCTATCCCCATTGAATGTGAGAGTGCGCATGTATGCCTACATTCAAGCATTCCTCACTGACCGCGTGGCTGATATACACTTCGCCCCTTTGCTTTCCCCCTCCCCCACGCTTCAGAGTATCGGCACCCCTCAAGGACCCGTCCTTTCCCCCTTTCTCTTTAACATTACCCTCATCCCCCTTGCCCGAAAATTGGCAACTATTCCCCACCCGAAGCACACTCTTTATGCCGATGATATCACCCTGTAGACCACTCACGGCAATGAAGGCGACATAGAGAGCACCTTACAGGAAGCAGACATCCTCACCCAAAATTACGCACGGACCATCGGACTATCTTGCTCCCCAGAGAAGTCCGAACTGCTCCTCATCCGTCCTAAGAACCACCGCTGTCCCCGCTCCCCCAATGCTATTGAACTGAATGGTGACCCGGTACCTGAGGTTGGCACCCTCCGTATATTGGGCCTGCAGATCCAGAGAGACGGCAAAAATACCACCATCCTCAAGAAACTCAAGCAGGTTGTAGGCGCGATATCGCACCTCATCCGCAGGGTTTCGGGACATCATAGAGGCATGAAAGAGCGCGACCTATGTCGCCTCATTCATGCCTTTGTCCTCAGCCGTGTGCTGTACACTACCCCATACTTACCACTATCAAAACATGACATAAACGCTTTGGATACTTTGATTCGCAAGGCATTCAAGGAAGCACTTCATCTTCCCCTCAACACGCCCACAGAGAGAATACTAGGCCTGGGCCTCCAGAACACGATCGGGGAACTGGTGGAGACCCACTGGCAGGCCCAACACATCAGGCTCACACAAACCTCCGCAGGTCGGTAGATCCTGGCCCCCCTGGAATCAGAATACCAGCCAACGACCCAGCCCTCCTCGCCATCCTATGACCCCTTCACTGGGAGCTCCTCATCAGGCCGCTTCCGAGGAATGTGCACCCGTCCCACCATGAGCAGTGCTGCAGAGGCCGTGCGAAGGCACTACATCGAGCGTACAGCTCTGAGCCGGACGCCGTATGGGTGGACGCTGCCTGCACGGGTGACGAAGCGACAGCAGTTGTGGTGGACTCTCTTTATCCGCCCTCCTCACTCTACCTCTCCCTGTAGACACCTCCCCAGAGACTGCAGAGGAATCCGCGGTTGCACCACCGCACGGAAGCCCCGTACATTTTAAGTGACTCTAAAACTGCGATTCTAAATTTTGCTCGAGGCCGACTCCATGTCACTCACTGCTTTTAGCATACTGGACTCGCCCGATGGGGGTGTACGGCGCCTATGAGGAGCACAGCGAAACCATGCTCAGAAATCAACTGGAAATACTTAAAAGAACAGCCGCTGGCCGCGCACTACTGCTAAAGATAGTATACCCGGCAAAAAACGAAGGCGAAGACAAGACAGACATTGGCAGCCAAATTAGGAGCATTTTCTTGGTTAAACCAGTGCCCAGAAACATGGACCTGAAGAACCGCGCAGGAAGACGGACGGCGAGATCATTGGAGTTGGACAGGTTCCTAAAGAAGAAACAGATGGTTTTGTATGTGGACGCGTCCATGTACAGAACGAAGCAAAACGCTAGGGCGGTAGCAGTATTGAACGCCAATGGGAAGGTGATTACTTGTGCATCAGTGCGCACAAGGACTGCACAAACACCGGAAGAGATCGCCATAGCTCTAGCCCTGACAGAAGCCAATCGACAGGGACTGATTTACTGGACAGCGACGAATTCTCAAGCTGCAGCGAGGGCATACAGAGATGGAAGGATCGGCCAAAAAGCCGCCAGGATCCTCTTCGAACAAAAACAACACATACATGTATCAAACAACACAAACATTCAACACACTATCATTCGGCTCCCTGACACTGGGGATGAGGGAAATCTCATGGCAGACACAGTTCTCTGAGGGTTCACGAACCGGAGGGCGGGTTTGCCGGTCGAACCCTTCAGCACGCCAGAATCTTACTGGGAGGCAATGAAGGCGTTGTTGGGAGCGCGTAAGAAGTGCTCGGCTCCGGCGGATATCCACAGAAGAGACCAGGCCACCACGCTCAGACGACAACAAACAGACACCTACCCAAGCAGAGCCATGTATCATAAAATGTAGCCGAACAAATACGCGAAAGAGTGCGTGTTGTGCTTGACCACGCCACAACGTACCACGCCACCTGGGGCTGTGAAAAAAGCCCTTTATTACCAAAGATAAATAGCCCCAGCCTAGAGCAGTGGGAGGCCCTCCTGTCTGACTCCGACCCGAGCACACAGCTTATGCTGGTGTCGAGGGCCAAGGCAGTGGCGGAGGCCAACGGGATCCTGGAATAGGGAAGACCGAGCACTGAAGCTCTACATCTATCAATCCCCTATCTATCAATCTACTACTACTACTCAGGTGGCCTCGGATCGGGGATTAACGAAGGAGCGCATGCACTCATTCAGCGAGCTGACGCAGGCCTACAGAGCCTCACGCCAGCGCTACCCCCCGCCCCACTCCTCCCTAGATGACAAACAAGCAACACTCTGGCGCAGACTACAGACACAATCTCTCCCCTCATCCGAACTGCGCACGACGACGGCGATTTTGTATCGATCCCCATTTCGAGATCGGATGCAGCGAGCAGGCTTCGCGCACTTGCGCGGGACATCACGCTTGCCGCGTGGAATTCCGGCCAATTTTGCAATTCCCGTTTACAATCCTTGGACCCAGACCTGAAGCTCCGGCTACCATTAGGCCTACCACGACGAGAAGAAACTTTGCTGTGTCGCCTCTGGCTTGGTGTAGCGTTCACCAATCACTACTCATTCTTAATCGGTATGGCTGATAGTCCTGCATGTTCCATCTGCGGGCAAGACGAGACCATAACCCACATTCTTTGTGACTGCCCTGCCTACACCACCGAAAGGCAGTCTCTCAGCCGTGCGCTGGAGCGCCTAGATACACGCCCTTTCACGGAAATGAAGATTCTCGGCCCCTGGCCGCGGCGGTCGTCGGCGGAGAAGGCCTGCAAGGCACTGCTCCGCTTCTTGAGAACTTCTGGCCTGCACGATAGGCTGTGACTTTAACGAACAGTGACGTTTTATAGTGACTTCAATTTTCTGTTACTCTCCTTTCTCTTTTTTTTTATCCCCTCACCCCCTTCCCCCCGTGTAGGGTAGCAAACCGATTATTATTTCGGTTAACCTCCCTGCCTTTCCTCTTCTATATCCTCCTCCTCCTCCTCCTCTCCCCTCACCCCTTACCCTAGCCCACTATCATCCCTATTCCCCAATCCAGCATGCGTCCTGTGCCCAGAACCCTTCGCCTCTCCCCTCCATCTGAGCGGCGGACCCTCCCTCGCGGGACCTAGAGAACCTCAAGACCTAGGAGGACTGAGAGCCCCTGCTGCGCTCAGAGGACCCGGCTGTGCAGACCATCGCCACCGGCCGGGCTGCCAGTGTTATTGACCTTAGGAACATAAACACTTGAGTGCAGTCGGCTCGTGCGGGGACCGTGGGGCGTGCCCCGAATTCCTACTACAATGAAGTTTTATGCGAAGCATATTACTAGAGCTACACTACAGCCCATCGAGCGCGACGGTGGAGCTACCATTGATCTTTAGCGTGAGCACGTGACACCACGTGACAACATGACGTCACAGCAGAGGAGAGACGGGCTGCCGGCTCGGGCGGTCGGCCGCGGCTGTGGAGGCTCCACATCAGAGGCGCGGCAGCTGACCACGTGACAACATGACGTCACAGCAGAGGAGAGATGGGCTGCCGGCTCGCGCGGTCGGCCGCGGCGGTGGAGGCTCCACATCAGAGGCGCTGCAGCTGACCACGTGACGCTACAGCAGCGGTATAAAGCTGAGCTTGCCTCGCTCTCCGGGCACTAAAGTCAGAGAAGAGTATCTGTTCTCGCTTCGGCGAGCGCGGCTTCGGCCGCTTATCTGTTTTCTGAGCAGCGTCCGCTCCGGCGGACGAAGTTGTTGCTGCGACGCGCGTCTTTTCTTTCCTTTTTCTCTTTCCTCTGATCTTTCAACTCTCCTCTGTCTGCACGATGGCAGCGGTGGTGGCTCAGCTGGAGCCATTAGCAGGCCCGTGCAATTTTCCTTTTCATCCTTCTCTCAGTCACAACAACAACAACATCTCCGGGCACTTACGAGCCGGCCAGGTGTTGGGATGCCGCCTAGAAGCAGGGCTGATTTGAACGAGAAGCGAAAGCTTCAGCGTGCCACAGAGACCGATGGAGAGCGGGATGAACGTCAACCAAGGAAAGCCATGTATTACCAAGCCTAGCCATCAATATGCTTCGCATCTGACTGGGCTTAACCTTAGCTAAGCCTCAGCCATTTTTAAGGCGAAAGCGTTTAATGTCTCATCGTTGTAAGCAGCAGTTGTCGACAGAGAATGTCACGCTTTTCAGTTGGTCTAAACGGTCGTGACGTCACAGTGCGCCAATTTCAAACGGGGCCAATTGTACTTTGGCTAGTAACCATGCAACCAATTGAAGGGACCATATAGTGATGCTCCAAATAAGTGGGACTGAGCTTAGTTAATTGCTTAATTACCAATTAGCCTAATTAACTTCTCTAGTCAGGCCATATAAATAAATAAAACCTAGTAAGAAATTGGTCGAGCTCGGGACTCGAACCCCGGTCTTCGGAGTGCGAAACGAGCATGCTATCCACTCCGCCATTCCAGCTCGATGGTTTGGAATGAACAAAGGCACGTCTAGTGAATACGGTGTCTTCGCTCACTGCCATCCTCCTCCCTTCCCTTCCGGCGAGGTTTAGGTGTCCACCGAGATATGAGAGAGAAATACATTTCCTTTCCTCAAAAACCAATTTACCGATGAGCGAGGCGTAGAACCGAATGGGCGATGGCGTTCTATGGACTCCCTGGCAGCGTTCCACTCTTAGAGGCGAAGCTTAACATCTTAACCACACATCAGTGACCACACTTAAGGTCAAAAAAGTGCACCCCCCCCCCCTGAATTTTGACGGGTGTCCACCGAGATATGTGAGACAGTTACTGCGTAATTTTCTTTCCTCAAATACAATTTTCATTTTCTTCATTACGGGCCATCATCGTTTTTCTTCTTTCACTCCCACTTCCTCCGTTCCTCTACGGTGCGGTTCAGGTGTCCACCGAGATGACAGAGATTTACTGCGCCATTTCCTTTCCTCAAAAACCGTTGCGTTGAAACGGCAAGGCATCGCGCCGAACGGGTGGTGGCGTTCCGTGGACTCCCTGGCAGCGCTACAACACGCTGTCGCGTTCCACTCCTAAAGGCGAAGCTTAAGCTTAAGCTTAATTAGCAGTTAATTAGTATTCAGACATTAATCACTAATTAATCATTAATTAGTGATTTGTCATCACTTAGTAATTAGTACTCAATTACATGTGACGCCACCAGTGCCACAGAAGCACTGAAAGTGGTGCGGAAAACGCTTTGGCCTCTACGCACTTTAGACAGTCAAAGTGCCCCCTGACTTTTTTCCCTCTCTCTCAATGGCACCTGTTCCTCTCTCATCTTGCGAGCACCGAGAGAGAGAGAGAGAGAGAGAGAGAGAGAAACTTTCAACAGGAGTTCGGGGCACGCCCCAGGGTCCCCGCACGACCCCACTGCACTGAAGTGTTTATGTTCCTAAGGTCCATAACACTGGCAGCACGGCCGGGTCCTCCGAGCGCAGCAGGGTCTCCCAGTCCTCCCAGGTCTTGAGGTTGTCTAGGTCCCGCGGGGGAGGGTCCGCCGGCGAGAACCGAGAAGTGAACCCTGGAACGGGAGATAATGCCGACCTGATAAATGACGTTCTCTGCACATTTGTAGTGCAACTCCGACAGAAACCCCGAAAGAACTGCTAACGGAGCTAACCAGTACATGCTGATCAACTTTTGGGTACAGATACAAGACGGTCTATAGCGCATTAGTTGTTTAGCAAAACCGTTGCTATTACTGAACACCAGCTTCATTAACGATTCTGTTCAACTAATGGGAGTTTTGAACTTATCTAGTCCCGCAGGTTTTTAAATCAAATTCGAAAAAATAGATTGCGATAAATGCCAAAAGTAACAAGACTGCATGGTTTTCATCATTCTCTGTGGGTCCCTGCCTAGGAAAGAAGGGAAAACTTTATTTACACTAATGGTTTTTCCTGCGGTTTGGGGGCCTCTTCAGAGACGTCTTGGTTCTACCCCCAAGAGCCTTCTCTGTCGAAGTCGTCCGCCTCTAATCAGTGGTCGGTTGCCCTCAGTCCAGGGCTCCGCTTGCCACTGCCGCCCGTTGAGCTCGCTGCACCAGACCTTGTTGGTCTTCACAGCGGTCGCTGGACAGCAGAGTCTCCCACTGCTCCGCACTCGGGTTTTGTATTTTGGGGACCACGTGTATGTTTTGGCAGGCCCATGTGATGTGGTATAGAGTAGGTTTTTCGTCGCACCAGGGGCATTTGTCCGTGTATATCGTAGGGTGCATTTTGTTTAGTATATGTAGGTTTGGGTTAGCTAAGATTAAACCTGGTTATCTAGAACCGTGTATTGGGCCTGCACATACAGAATGATGGCAAAAACACCACTACCCTCAAGAAACTCAAACAGGTTGTAGGCGCGATATCGCACCTCATCCGCACGC